>NC_045614.1:6972822-7275634 GCF_009829155.1 Mustela erminea
TGACAATATTTCATTATTTTTTTATGGCTCAGTAATAGAATTACCATATGATTCAGTAATTTCACTGCTGGGTATTTACCCAAAGAAATAAAAAGAAAAAACACTGATTCAAAAAGATATGTGTACCCCTATGTTTATTCCAGATTTATTTAAAATACCCAAGATATGGAAGGAATGCAAGTGCCCATCAATAGATGAATGTACAAAGATGTCATCTATATATACAGTGGAATATTACTCATCTATAAGAAAGAATGAAATTATGTCATTCCCCTTTTGTAGCAGCCATTCTCATCCTCAATGGAAGCTCATTTCCCCATTAGTGCTTACTATGGATTGAAAGTTTCTGTTCCCTCAAAATTCAAACATTGAAACCCTAACCCCCAAAGTGATGATATTAGGAGGTGGAGTCTTGGAAGATAATTAGGATTAGATAGCCATAAAGATAAAGCCTTCATGAATAGAATTAATATTCTTATGAGAAGCACAAGTGAATTTGTTTCTTCTCTCTGCCATGTGTGGATACAATGAGAAGTCAGCCATGTGCAACCCAGAAAGGGCTTACACCACAACTTGATTGTCCTGGGACAATCTCAGACTTCTAGCCTCCAAAACTGTGAGGAATATTTTTTGTTCTTAAAGCCACCCAGTTTATGATATTTTGTTGTAACAGCCCAAACTAAGACATCACTCTTCAAGTAGATGAAAGAATTTGTATAATCCATCCATTTTATGATACAATTTCCCAAATTACCAATATCCTTTCTATGAACTCCAATTTGTCCACTTTCCTATTTATCAAAATTGTTTTAAATAAAGCCTCCATATTTTTTCTTCACAAATTGCATCTACACCAGGCTTTGCCTAAGGTAATTTTGTGATGTTAGCAATTTGAGACTTATTATCCTGCTTGAAAATAGTAATTATTTGTCTTAGGAATAGGTTCATGTTTCAAATTCAAAAGTTTTGAAAGTTTTCTATTAAAAAGTTTTGAAGACCATATGATAATTGACTCTATCTGCTTGACTTATTTCACTCAGCATAATCTCTTCCAGTCCCGTCCATGTTGCTACAAAAGTTGGGTATTCATCCTTTCTGATGGAGGCATAATACTCCATAGTGTATATGGACCACATCTTCCTTATCCATTCGTCCGTTGAAGGGCATCTTGGTTCTTTCCACAGTTTGGTGACCGTGGCCATTGCTGCTATAAACATTGGGGTACAGATGGCCCTTCTTTTCACTACATCTGTATCTTTGGGGTAAATACCCAGGAGTGCAATGGCAGGGTCATAGGGAAGTTCTATTTTTAATTTCTTGAGGAATCTCCACACTCTTCTCCAAAGAGGCTGCACCAACTTGCATTCCCACCAACAGTGTAAGAGGGTTCCCCTTTCTCCACATCCCCTCCAACACATGTTGTTTCCTGTCTTGTTAATTTTGGCCATTCTAACTCGTGTAAGGTGATATCTCAGTGTGGTTTTAATTTGAATCTCCCTGATGCCTAGTGATGATGAACATTTTTTCATGTGTCTCATAGCCATTTCTATGTCTTGATTGGAGAAGTGTCTGTTCATATCTTCTGCCCATTTTTTGATATGCTTGTCTGTTTTGTGTGTGTTGAGTTTGAGGAGTTCATTATAGATCCTGGATATCAACCTTTCGTCTGTACTGTCATTTGCAAATATCTTCTCCCATTCTGTGGGTTACCTCTTTGTTTTGTTGACTGTTTCCTTTGCTGTGCAGAAGCTTTTGATTTTGATGAAGTCCCAAAAGTTCATCTTCGCTTTTATTTCCTTTACCTTTGGAGACATATCTTGAAAGAAGTTGCTGTGGCTGATATCGAAGAGATTACTGCCTATGTTCTCCTCTAGGATTCTGATGGATTCCTGACTCATGTTGAGGTCTTTTATCCATTTTGAGTTTATCTTTGCGTACAGTGTAAGAGAATGGTCGAGTTTCATTCTGCTACATATAACTGTCCAGTTTTCCCAGCACCATTTATTGAAGAGACTGTCTTTTTTCCACTGTATATTTTTTACTGTTTTGTCAAAGATTTTTTGCCCATAGAGTTGAGGGTCCATATCTGCGCTCTCTACTCTGTTACACTGGTCTATGTGTCTGTTTTTATGCCAGTACCATGCTGTCTTGGTGATCACAGCTTTGTAGTAAAACTTGAAATCCGGTAACGTGATGTACCCCGTTTTATTTTTGTTTTTCAACATTTCCTTAGTGAATCGGGGTCTCTTCTGATTCCATACAAATTTTTGGATTATTTGCTCCAGCTCTTTGAAGAATACCGGTGGAGTTTTGATCAGAATGGCATTAAAAGTATAGATTGCTCTAGGCAGTATGGACATGGGGACTTAGAGAGGAGAAGAGAGTTGGGGGGAATTGGAAGGGGAGGTGAACTATGAGAGACTATGGACTCTGAAAAACAATCTGAGGGGTTTGAAGTGGCAAGGTGGGTGGGAGATTGGGGTACCAGGTGGTGGGTATTATAGAGGGCAGGGATTGCATGGAGCACTGGGTGTGGTGAAAAAATAATGAATACTGTTATGCTGAAAATAAATAAATAAATTTTAAAAAAAAGTTTTGAAAAGATAGACCATGCAAATTACCTATCTCATCCTTATTTTTTAAATTTTTATTTTTTATTTTTTTTTAAGTCTTTTTTTTTTTACTTTTACTTTATTTTATTTTATTTTTTTTTTATTTCCAGCATAACAGTATTCATTATTTTTGCACCACACCCCGTGCTCCATGCAATCCGTGCCCTCTATAATACCCACCACCTGGTACCCCAACCTCCCACCCCCCGTCCCTTCAAAACCCTCAGATTGTTTTTCAGAGTCCATAGTCTCTCATGGTTCACCTCCCCTTCCAATTTCCCCCAACTCCCTTCTCCACTCTAAGTCCCCATGTCCTCCATGCTATTTGTTATGCTCCACAAATAAGTGAAACCATATGATAATTGACTCTCTCTGCTTGACTTATTTCACTCAGCATAATCTCTTCCAGTCCCGTCCATGTTGCTACAAAAGTTGGGTATTCATCCTTTCTGATGGAGGCATAATACTCTATCCCCAGGGGTACAGGTCTGTGAATCACCAGGTTTACACACTTCACAGCACTCACCAAAGCACATACCCTCCCCAATGTCCATAATCCCACCCCCTTCTCCCAAACCCCCTCCCCCCAGCAACCCTCAGTTTGTTTTGTGAGATTAAAAGTCACTTATGGTTTGTCTCCCTCCCAATCCCATCTTGTTTCATTTATTCTTCTCCTACCCACTTAAGCCCCCATGTTGCATCACCACTTCCTCATATCAAGGAGATCATATGATAGTTGTCTTTCTCTGCTTGACTTATTTCGCTAAGCATGATACGCTCTAGTTCCATCCACGTTGTCGCAAATGGCAAGATTTCATTTCTTTTGATGGCTGCATAGTATTCCATTGTGTATATATACCACATCTTCTTGATCCATTCATCTGTTGATGGACATCTAGGTTCTTTCCATAGTTTGGCTATTGTGGACATTGCTGCTATAAACATTCGGGTGCATGTGCCCCTTTGGATCACTACGTTTGTATCCTTAGGGTAAATACCCAATAGTGCAATTGCTGGGTCATAGGGCAGTTCTATTTTCAACATTTTGAGGAACCTCCATGCTGTTTTCCAGAGTGGCTGCACCAGCTTGCATTCCCACCAACAGTGTAGGAGGGTTCCCCTTTCTCCGCATCCTCGCCAGCATCTGTCATTTCCTGACTTGTTGATTTTAGCCATTCTGACTGGTGTGAGGTGATATCTCATTGTGGTTTTGATTTGTATTTCCCTGATGCCGAGTGATATGGAGCACTTTTTCATGTGTCTGTTGGCCATCTGGATGTCTTCTTTGCAGAAATGTCTGTTCATGTCCTCTGCCCATTTCTTGATTGGATTATTTGTTCTTTGGGTGTTGAGTTTGCTAAGTTCTTTATAGATTCTGGACACTAGTCCTTTATCTGATATGTCATTTGCAAATATCTTCTCCCATTCTGTCAGTTGTCTTTTGATTTTGTTAACTGTTTCCTTTGCTGTGCAAAAGCTTTTGATCTTGATGAAATCCCAATAGTTCATTTTTGCCCTTGCTTCCCTTGCCTTTTGCGTTGTTCCTAGGAAGATGTTGCTGCGGTTGAGGTCAAAGAGGTTGCTGCCTGTGTTCTCCTCAAGGATTTTGATGGATTCCTTTCGCACATTGAGGTCCTTCATCCATTTTGAGTCTATTTTTGTGTGTGGTGTAAGGAAATGGTCCAATTTCATTTTTCTGCATGTGGCTGTCCAATTTTCCCAGCACCATTTATTGAAGAGGCTGTCTTTTTGCCATTGGACATTCTTTCCTGCTTTGTCGAAGATTAGTTGACCATAGAGTTGAGGGTCTATTTCTGGGCTCTCTATTCTGTTCCATTGATCTATGTGTCTGTTTTTGTGCCAGTACCATGCTGTCTTGATGACGACAGCTTTGTAATAGAGCTTGAAGAAGTCCGGAATTTTTAAAAAGATTTTACTTATTTATTTGAGAGAGAGAGAACATGAGTTGGGAGAGAGGTGTGGAGGGATGGAGAGAAGCAGTCTCCCTGGGATGGAACTTGACCTGAGCCAAGGCAGATGCTTAATAGCTTAACCAAAAAGCCATCCAAGCGCCCCCAATCTCATCCCTATTAAGAAAGGAAGGAGAGAGGGAGGGAAAAAATTGAGTTTGTTGTTGGAAAGGCTCAGTTTGATGTGCCTGTGAAGTACCCCACAAATAATTTCCACTAGCGGCACGGGTTGATCTCATGGTCTGTTTTAATGGCCTTAGTGGGAGAAAATTGGGTTACAAAGGAGCAGGTCAGAAAGACATTATGCTTGGTTCAGCCTTACTCAAAATCCTTAATTTCTCAGTGTGGCTCCCACTTCCTAAAGACAGTTCTTCCCAAATCCTGATGTTCATGTATCACAAATAAACTCTCATGGACCCTGTACACATGGCTGTGGGTCACTATCCAAATGATGATGGAGTGGACAGTAAACTGGGGCTGGGTTGTCAACTTCTCCCTTCAGAATTATGGGGTTATTCTCCAGAGTCAGGGAGTGAGGCCTTCTGACAGCTCCTAGCCTTTAGCCCTCTCAAGAGAATTGCCCTCACCTAAAGGAAGCTGACTCACTTACCCAAGATCACACCACTCGAATCTCTTGCTGTGGGAGCATAACTGCCTGAGAGCCATCTGTACCCATCACTCTTTGCTCTGAGGATGCTGCTGGCTGCTCCCACCCATGGACTGAACATAATAGGATACCAGTGTGTGCCAATGTCATGCTCAAACAATAACATTCATGACTAGGGTCAATTAACTCTGCCAAGATGGTGACTCCTCTTTCTGCCATGAGGGACCTCAAGTACCAGGCAACTGCATAACTTGAAGTTCTATGGGAATTTTTTCCATGTCTTTGCAAGTGCTACCCTTGTAGGCGTCAAGAGCTCTAAAGCTGCTGAGGCCAGAGTTGAGGAGACCTGAAGCAAATACTGCCCACTCAGTTCACTGGGCATGACATTAGAGAGGGCTGCTTCTACTAACAAGCCTTGATTTCCAGACCTACATATCCTACACATCAGTGATACAGCACCTTATGATTGCCATTGATTTAGATTGTACATGCATCCTGTGAATTGTGTAGTCAGTATGTGTTGTGTACTCAAATGTCTGCAGTAAATATGATCACACTCTTTGAAATGATACGTGTTCCCTTATTTTACATTAAACAAAAATTTTGTTACCCATCCATACTCCATGATTTCCCATACCATGTTTTACCTCTATCCTCACCTTCCCTGACAAAATTTATAGATGGTTTATAGTGGCATCTGTATATCATCCATTCATCAACCCACTCTACCTGGATTGTTTATGACCCTCTCCCTCATGTTAGAGATGAAAAATGGAGCCCTCCCTAGCCTCCATGTCACCAGCAAATGTCAAGGGATACTTTCATTCCTCATTTGGTTAGTCCTTTTGACAGAACAAAAACTATTAACTACTCTGCTTTTCTTCAGGAAGAACTTCTTTACCCCCATGACACTGCAGACACCAAGCGATCTTTGAAATCTTCAAAAACTTCTGAAGAGATGAACATCATGGAACATTCACTCCTGGGTTTGGTTCTCATAGGAGTTAAACATTCCTTGGGAGAAACCTTTCATTGAAGTCAAACAAAGAGAAAAGACTTTCCCCTTGAAGAAAATATCTTCATCTTGGTCAGCTGCTGTCTACACAGACATAGCATTATCTGACATTTCCCCATTCTTTCATCTTTCTATCCTAAGGGAATGCAGAGAGAAGAACACCAGTAGAGCAATTTACTTAATGAGGAGCTCTAAGAACTTAACCTTTGAGATGATAATAACAGATCCCTGCTGCCCCTTTCCTATAATTCTCTGTTGTCAGCCTAGGGAAAAACCCAAAAGGGCTTCTCCAAGATAGACTATAGAGAAGTGAAAGCTTCATTGATGACCCTCAGAGAGGGTAGGATCATTGCTTCCCAGTCAGAGCTGGAGGTGTACGAGGGAAAGGGGTAAGAAGGTGGGCACTGGGCTTTATCTGTAAAATAATGAAACAGTCCCATATTTAGTTAGTCAACAAAACTGAAGTCTCTATATTTAGAAGTTGCTTTACATGCTACTTAAGTCAGTCTTTTCTAGCTCTTGCTAAGTTTCCTTTTCTCTCTTTCAGAGTCTAGATCCTCTCTCCGGTAAGTTATTTTCCAGTGAGTGTCCTCCTCTTCTCTATTATTACACATGAATTGTAGGCTCCTGTTCAACTGCCTGTCCCACTATTTAGTCATTAACTACTCACTGAAGATCTATTAAACACAGGGTATTGACTATTTTGTTCCTCCTCTGACTTGATTTTTCTATTATATTCCCCTGACTTACTGATAGCACTTAATAGTTCTATATTATTTTGTTTTCCTTTTGTATCCACTATATATCTACAAATGATGTCATTATTTCTGGCATTTGACACTCAGGCTAATTTCCTTTTCTCATCAATCTCTTTAAATGTTCATGAGAATCTTGAATAGTTAAATTTGGAATGGACTGCCTTGTCCTTTTCATGAATTTAACACAAATATTTCAGTATTTTTTTAAGATTTTATTTATTTATTTGATAGAGAGAGATCACAAGTAGGCAGAGAGGCAGGCAGAGAGAGAGAGAGAGGAGGAAGCAGGCTCCCTGCTGAGGAGAGAGCCCAATGCGGGACTCGATCCCAGGACCCTGAGATCATGACCTGAGCCGAAGGCAGCGGCCTAACCCACTGAGCCATCCAGGCGCCCCAATATTTCAGTATTTTCATGTAGAGTATTCCATTGGCTGCAATTTTCAACAGCTATTCCTCACTGGGTTAAGAAATTGTTCTGGGATGCCTGGGTGGCTCAGTCATTTAAGCTGCTGCCTTCGGCTGGGGTCATGACCCCAGGGTCCTGAGATGGAGTCTCGCATCAGACTCCTTGCTTGGCAGGGAGCCTACTTCTCTCTCTGCCTCTGACTGCCACTCTGCCTGCTTGTGCATGCGCTCACTCACTTTCTCTCTCTCTCTTTCTCTCTGACAAATAAATAAATAAATAAAATCTTCAAAAAAATAAAAGAAAGAAAGAAATTGTTCTTAGTTTCCTCCTTAATGAGAAGCTCTATCCTGGAAACTAACTACAGGAATGGCTACTACATTTTCCTTTTTTTTTTTTAATATTTTATTTATTTATTTGACAGAGAGAGAGCAAGAGAGGGAATACAAGCAGGGGGAGTGGGAAAGGGAGAAACAGGCTTCGCACTGAGCAGTGAGACCCATGCAGGGGCCAATCCCAGGACCCTGGGATCATGACCTGAGCCAAAGGCAGACGCCTAACAACTAAGCCACCCAATACCCCCACCATTTTAAAATAATTTTATTTATTATTTTAGAGAGAGAGAGTGCATAAGAAGGGGTAACATCAGAGGGAGAACAGAATCCCTACTGACCAGGGAGCCAATGCAAGACTTGATTCTGGGACTCCACTCCAGGATCATGATCTGAGCTGAAGGCAATCACCTAACCACCTGAGCCAACCAGGCACCTGGTTGCTGCATTTTCTCAAATCCATTTTCTATTGTGATTATGCTTATGATTCCTCTTCATTTCCCTTTATTTGTGGTGAGCTGTTTTTGCGAACATCCTATCATCAAACATCTTTCCATTCCTAGAATAGGTATGACTTGTTCATGATATCCTACTCTTTTAAGTAGGTATGAATGCATTGTGTTTAACCTTACTATTCTATTTTGTGTTCACATTCAGGTATACGATGAGCTTGAAGATTCCCTTTTTTGCATTCTAGTTGACGCTTTTGGTCTCAGTCTTTATTATACATCTAACATTTGCATGTGTTGAACAACTACTATGTGCAGACACTATGTAAGACCCTGGGAAAACAATGGTGAGCAAAAACAGCCTCCATTTCTAGCCCACAAAATATATATTATATATCTAGATATCGATAGATATACATTATATATGTAATTTTATATATATATATATATATATATATAATTACTAACATGATAGGCACATTAAGGAATTGTACAGGAAGCTCCCCATGTGCTCCTCACACACTCTGTCCCTCATGAACCTCACTGTCTGCTCTGCATCTCACTGGCCTCTTAAATCCCTTCCATTACCAAGCTCACCCAACTTGCGGAAACTGCAAATTCTATTCTTTCTGCCCAAAATGTGTCCCCTCTCCTTGTTTCTCTTAGTTAATTACCCATTCTTCCTCTAGCAGCTCAAATATTCATATTTCAGAGAAGTCTTTTATACCCACCATCCTAAGCTAAACTGGTCCTCAGTGGTTCTGTTTTCCTTTTAATTAATTAGCATTCTATAGACATTAATAATACTAAAACTTTTTCTATTATCGAGATGTAGGCATTTATTTTCACATCTTAAATTTTCCTTTCAATTTTTAGGATGGTTTGATTTATAGAAGCTTTAAATATTTTTATCAAATCAATCTTTTTTGCAATTAACTGTTCTGATTTTTAATGTTATACACTCCCACTTGTGAGCATGAACATACAGTATACACTCTCACACTTGCTTTGTATTTCATTTTAATGATTTGTGATGATTTGTGATTTTCCCCCCTTCTTATTTATGTAGTCCATAGGCTTTTTCTTCTTTTTTAGGAAGAATCCACTTGGCAGGTGGTATCAGAAAGAGGGAAGCATAGGGGCTTCATTAACTAGAAGTGCTACATGGTAGTCAAAAGAGGTGACATACCTGTTGTGTTTATGATGATCAGAATTCCATCTTTGATGGCTGCCACAGTTTAAGTAGAATATTGATAAATGATAGCCATACAAGACAACGTTTTTGTAATGGTAAGAACAGAAGCCCACATTTGTCAAATGTCCTCTGTATGTCACAAGAACCACACTAGAAACATTACATGTGTCATCTCATTCAATTCACTCCCCAGGCATGCAATGCAGGGAATATTTACTACTCCCATTGTAGAACTGAGATATCTGCAGCGACAAGAGATTATCAACTTTGTCAGGGTCACACAGAGAGTAATTTGGTAGACCAAATGTTTTATTCCAGAAAGTCTGACTCGAGATCCCTTTTTCTAAATGACAGTTCCATAATACTGTATTTGGGGACAGTTATTTACCAAAAAGTGATTGCCATAAAAGGAATACATCAATGAAAATAGTTATTTATTGACATGGTACTGTGCACAAAAGCATTTTGAATCATTATTATAAAAAGGCAGTAACACTAAACACATTTTTAGGGGAGAAAAGACATTTTGAGAGTTAACTATGACATTAGTAGGACACACCAGGTTGCAGAGTGAATGTTGTTTGAGTTGAAAACCTATCTTAATCATTATGATAGGGTTATCAGAATAAAGAAAGTTATCAAAGATCTTAAATGTCTTCAATTATTTTGGAAGATCATCTCAAGGAAGAAACCAGTTTATATCCACAGATTTGAATAGAGGAATTAGAACCAGTAAGTAGCAGATAAAAAGAGAAAGATTTCCGCCAAGTCAAAGATAGTCTGAATGATTATGCACATTTAGAATGGAAATGGGCTACCACTTCAATGAGTGGATCACTGGCATTGGAAGGACTAATGAAGGGTAAAGGATGTCCATGCAAAATGGGATCAAAGGTAAATCCTAGGAAGTGCCAGCTGGCTGTTCATTGAAGGTTGCTTTTGTCTCCTTCTCCAGCCAACACACCAGCTACATGGGAGCAGGAAACAAGACAGAAGTATCAGTGTTCCTCCTTCTGGGCCTCTCAGAAGATCCAGAACTACAGCCTCTCCTCTTTGGCTTGTTCCTGTCCATGTACCTGGTCACTGTGCTGGGAAACCTGCTCATTATCCTGGCTATCCTCTTTGACCCCCATCTCCACACCCCTATGTACTTCTTCCTCTCCAACCTGTCCCTTGTTGACATCTGTTTCACCTCCACCACCATCCCCAAGATGCTGCTGAACATCCAGGCACACAGCAAAGATATTTCCTATATAGGATGCATCACTCAGGTGTATTTTTTTATGGTTTTTGCTGGAATGGATGATTTCCTCTTGACGGTGATGGCTTATGACAGGTATGTGGCCATCTGCCACCCCTTGCATTACTCTGTCATCATGAACCCACGACTCTGTGTCCTCCTGGTTCTGATTTGTTGGCTCACCATTTTCTTGGTTTCCCTGATTCATATTCTACTGGTAGGGCGGTTGACTTTCTGTCCAGGCACAGAACTTCCACATTTCTTCTGTGAACTGGCTCAGATTCTCAAGGTTGCCTGCTCTGACACCCTCATCAATAACATCTGCTTGTATGTTGCCACTGCCCTGTTGTGCATGTTTCCTCTCACCGGGATCCTCTTCTCTTACTCGCAGATTGTCTCCTCCTTAATGAGGATGACCTCCACTGAGGGCAAGTATAAAGCATTTTCTACTTGTGGGTCTCATCTCTCTGTGGTCTCTTTGTTCTATGGCACAAGCCTGGGGGTCTACCTCACATCTGCTGTGACCCATTCTTCCCAGAGAAGCTCGGTTGCCTCAGTGATGTACACTGTGGTCACCCCTATGCTGAACCCCTTCATCTACAGCCTGAGGAACAAGGATGTGAAGGGAGCCCTGCGAAAGCTCAGCAGAGCAGCTTCATGTCCATGATGGGCCACTTGCCTCAGAAACAAGTGGACACTGGGGGCTGCAAAGGGAAATGTGAACTTGAATTTGTCTCCTTTCCTTCTCATAGACATGTTTGATTTATCCATTCCCCAAAGCTCCCATCAATTCTCTTTTATTTGTTTTTGTATTAGTCTCTCCTCAGCAATCCCTCAAAAGAACTTTCTCAATTGTCTTCTCTATATGCTGTCCATAAATTTCCATGTTTGTCCAGCTTTCTTGTACTCATTCTTAAGATTTCCAACTTTAGGCTTAAACTACCCGTCCTATTGTGCTGCTGTGATTGCCCCCCAAATTATCCTCTAAAACAATGAGGTACTTCACCTTCATTTATTTGTATGCTTGTTTTCCTCACAAGAAATGGAATGAAATCATGCATGATCATACCAAAGTGTTTACCATATCAGAACTGTGCCTCTTTGTTCCTTCACATGTTTGACTTTACGTCACCTTGAAAATGTGTCCTGAAGACATTTCCCCTCATTCACCTGACTTCTCAAAAGAAGAGAGTGAAACTGAGTTAGATTATAAACTGGCTGCCTCACACGGAGTTTCTATTCTACTTTTTATATGAACAGTGATGTGATTTTCAACTTCAAAATAAGAATCTAGATTTCCATGATTATATTCATAGCAATATGCTGCCTAGGAAACCTGAGAGGTAGCTTCATTCCTTTTGATCCTTCCACCTTTCCTTCCTTCCTCTCTTTCCTTCTTTTACTTGACTTTTATTTCTCATATATGCAATTTTAAGATACACCCTCTAAGATCCTAAAACATGTGATGATCAATACAATAGAATAAGAGTTATTCTTTCACATGGTTTAATTTCTTTTTCTGGGACTCTCTGGAGGTGTCATCAAGAATGGTATTTACACACATGTAGAATGCGTTCAGAACTTAGCTCATCTGAGAAGAATGTTGATAGAATTGAGTGTTCAGTGAAGGATGGAGTGGTAGATGCTGTCCACATTTCTCCACATTACCTGGGATCCTCCCTACATGTCCACCGCATGACTGCCAAATGCCAGCCTCAGCCAGCACCAACTTTGCCCAATAGTTGTGGCAAAAATGCCAGGGAATTATGCCCCAACAAAGACAGCCCTTGATGGAGAGTTATGGGGTTTATCATGTCTTTCACTCATTGGCTAGGATATTTCTGAGGTTTGTATTTTGTAGCATTTTCCAGAATTTCCCCACAAGATGAAAACTCTCTCATTCCCTGTGGAATCTGACTTAATATAAAATTAACTGATGTATTTTCTTCCATGTGTCACTTCTTCTCTCCCTCTTACCCACGTTCCATATTCCTTGCTCCTTCCAATAAAGTGCTTGCACATAAATTCTTGGCTCAGCATCAGCTTCTCTGTGAACCCAGAATAAGAAACTAAAGCAAGTGGTAAAGCCTATAATTTATCAAAACAACATCAGGAAAGGAGAAACTTTTGGAGAAAAAACAAAGGGAGCTAAGTATTGAGAATATAATTAGGACATAAAATTACTCAAAAATTAAAGTTTGTTAGAGAGAAAAGACTAATCTGATGTGGCTTCAATTCACTTTTATTCCATTAAGTCTAATCCATTGTGAATTTATTTTCTGCTATGTACACATTGAGGAGGGAACCAAATGATTGCAATACAGAGTGGTGAGCATAATAATATTGGTGTTTCAGATCCTGTTGAAAACAAAGGTAAAGGTTTTCTACCCACCCTGAGGAATTTTAAAAAATTCTTTAAATTTTTATTTAAAAAATATTTTTATTGGGGCATTTAGGTGGCTCACTTAAGCATCTGCCTTCAGCTCAGGTCACGATCCTAGAGTCTGGGATTGAAATCTGTATCAGGCTCTCTGCTTCCTCTTAGAAGGACCCTGATGATTACATTGAGTTGATCCAGATAATTCAGGGTATATTTCCCATCTCAAGATCCCTAACTTAACAGTACTTACAAAGTGCCTTTTGTCATCTAAAGTAACACATTCCCAAATTCTGAAGATTAGTACCTGGACATTTTGGGGAGGCTATTAATCAGCTTACCACAGGAGATGTGTGATTTAGAATTGCCAACAATTAGTTGATAAGGCCTTGAGCTGAGGATATGGAATCTGTCACAGAACTCCTTGCTGATTTTCAGTAGGCATTATCATCTCATGGTCCTGTCTCACATAAAGATAAGGTTGCACTAGACAGGTGAACTTAGACAACAAGTGATAGGAGAGAATTCCCTGATTCATCTGAACATAACCAAGCAGAGGCTCAGCTGGACACTGGCACAACTAGACACTGGGGCTCAAACACCATGAGG
Organism: Mustela erminea; assembly: GCF_009829155.1. Lineage (NCBI taxonomy): Eukaryota > Metazoa > Chordata > Mammalia > Carnivora > Mustelidae > Mustela > Mustela erminea. The sequence continues at coordinate 6,986,390 of NC_045614.1, forward strand.
ATTTCCTTTCAGGCTATCAGTTTTGGTTTCTCAAACTGGCCACTTTCAAACAGAGACATAGAGGCCAGAAGCTCTCACAACTCACACCTCACACTGTACTATTTAAGAATTGGAATTACTGTGGAAAGAACCAAGATGCCCTTCATGGACTAATGGATAAGGAAGATGTGGTCCATATACACTATGGAGTATTATGCCTCCATCAGAAAGGATGAATACCCAACCTTTGTAGCAACATGGACGGGACTGGAAGAGATTATGCTGAGTGAAATAAGTCAAGCAGAGAGAGTCAATTATCATATGGTTTCACTTATTTGTGGAGCATAACAAATATCATGGAGGACAAGGGGTATTAGAGAGGAGAAGGGAGTTGGGGTAAATTGGAAGGGGAGGTGAATCACGAGAGACTATGGACTCTGAAAAACAATCTGAGGGGTTTGAAGTAGCAGGCGTTGGGAGGTTGGGGTACCAGGTGGTGGGTATTATAGAGGGCACGGATTGCATGGAGCACTGGGTGTGGTGAAAAAATAATGAATACTGTTTTTCCGAAAATAAATAAATTTTAAAAAATTAAAAAAAAAAGAATTGGAATTACTTTGGCTACTCATGTCCCAAAAAGAAGAAAGGAAAGGAAGAAGGAAGGAAGAGAGAAAGAAAGGAAGGAAGAGATAAAAGAAAGAAAGAAGAAAGAAAGAAAGAAAGAAAGAAAGAAAGAAAGAAAGAAAAGAGAAAGAAAGAAAGAGGGGGAAATGGGGGGAAAATCTGAGGAAATTATTCTGATCTGCACAAATATGTTCTCTTTCCAGCTTGGGCCAATCAACTGTGGTCAGCAAACAATGTTATTAGCATTGAACAACATTCATTGTTTACTGAGTTTTTACTGTGTCAGTCATATTTTTGCTTCAACCACTGCAAGGATAAATAGGTACAGGTGTATAGGAAGAGTGGGTTGTCCTATGTCAGTCATATTTTATGTCAGTCATATTTTAGCTTCACTGCAAGGATAAATAGGTACAGGTGTATGGGAAAAATGGATTGTCCTATTAACAAGCCTGTTCATAATAAATCTCATTGAGGACACATTACATTTGTGAAGAAGGTGAATGCACATCTAGGGGTGGAGTGCTCTGGACAGATAGTAATGTTAATGGCAAAGACACTGAGGTGGGGCTTTCACTGGAGAGGATGTGGCTGGAGTGGAGAATGGGATCATAATGCAAGAGGAAGACAGGTTTCCCAGGGATCATGTGAGTCTTTCCCTAACTTTGAAAAACTTTTGCTTTCATTTGTTCTGAGTGATGTGAGGAGATATTGCAGGGTTTGGGGGAGATGCATGACACCATAAGACTTAGGATTTCAAAGATCATCCTAGCTGCTGGGTTGAGAATGGCTTTCAAGGTGTGAGGATGCCTGCTTGGGGCTGACAGCACCAAGCAGATGAGATACATATAGCTACGGCCAGGGTGGTGCTAGTAGTGTAAGGGTTGAGAAGTGGTCCTTAGGGCTATGCTCAGGAGGTAGAACCAAGAGGATATGTCGTCTGTCAGGACATGAGTATGAGATAAAGAGAGGAGTCAAGATTGGCTCCAGGGTTTGGAGCCTGAACCATGAAAGAATGGAATTGTATCCATTAAGATAGGGAAGGCTATGGTGGAATAAATATGAAAGGAAATTGGACATCAGAAGTTCAGGTTTTGAAAATTGAGAATGTTGAAATTAAGATATTGCAAATGGATAAATTTTATAAGATTCCACTTATATGAGGTACTAAGAGTAGTCAAATGCACAAAGAGAAACTAGAATGGTGGTTGTCAAGGACTGGGAGAAGGGAGGAAATGGAAGGTTAGTGTTTAATGGGTACAATGCTTCAATTTGGGAAGATGAAGAAATTCTGGAGATGGATGGTGGTAATTAATGGTGGCCCATCAATGTGAATGCACTCAGTACAAGTGTGTAGGAATGTCTAAAACGTCTAAATGTCTAAATGTCAAAATGTCAAAACGTCTAAAATGGCACATCTTATGTTATATGAACCTAATCTAACCACAATAAAAAACATCAAGCAGCACAAAAGGAAAAAAAAGAAAAAAATGAGATCTATTTTATATGATATTTTCAATGTCATTATTAAAATAATAGGGAATCATTGGGAGTTTTGATAAAATTTTTAATATTATTCCTCTACTGTTTAGACCAGGGTTTCTCAGCTTCAACCAAAAAATGACATTTGGGGTCTGTATTGTTTGTCATAGGAGGCTGTTCTCTAATTGTATGATGTTTAACAGCATCCCTGAGCTTTACCCACTAGATGCTAGCACTGTGTTGTGATAACCAGAATTTGTCTCAGAGGAGTCAAAATCAGGCCAGCTGAGAACACTGGAGTAAAACAATTCCATGAGTGCAGAAGTTGATGGAGTTAGCTTTCAAAGAGATGGGATAACAGAGAAGCAACATTTGGGGGAAGACAAAGCATCTTAGAAAGAGGTTGAAGGGCCTGAAGAATACCCCATTAGCATCATTATTTTGGAAGACAAATGATTGGTCTGGTGATGTTCAGTCTGTGCAGATAGTCATATAAGTCAACTACTTGTAAGGAGAGTGAGAGGTTTCTGTTGTGAGAGTCAAGTTAGGTAAGCAAATGCCTGGCTGAATCCTACCCAAAAGCTTCAGTTCTCATTACATGGGCCCCACCAGATGTATGTTCTCACTGAACACAATGCTATTCACCCCATTAGCCTCCACTGTAATTAAATAATTACTTGTATAATTATTTTATTAATGACTGCCTCTTAAAAATCTTCACCTGAGCTTTAAATCCCATCCTTTTCTAACTTTGGGGGGAACTTAGGCTCATTTGTCTTTTTTTAATCCCGTATATTCCGATGTCTGAATGTAATGTTATAATTTCCAATAACATGGGAATGTTCCATATGCCCATTTCCTTCAGTAGAAATATAACTCACTCATAGACCTGTACTCTCCTTGGGCATTGCTCCAAACTTCAGGTTTGGTCTATACATGCTACTTCTGTTTCCTTCATTGTTCACTGTCTGTTTAACCAACTAATCTGGAAATCTTTCCACCTCCATCACAATTTCTCTCCCTAAGGTCTGCAGAGAACTCAGGTGCCCAGTAAATTCTAAGGGGTATTTCCACTCTTCAAATGCTTGGTTTTTCAGGATCCATGTCACTAATGACTGCATTCTGTTTCTTGAAATAAAGACCATCTTTCTTATGCATTTCATTTTTGTTACAATGGGATTCTTCAGGTCAATTCTGCTGGGGTTTTTTGTGGGTTTGTTTGTTTGTTTGTTTTTAATATTTTATTTATTTGAGATAGAGAGAGTGAGAGCATGAGCTGAGAGACAGGAAGAGCGAGAAGCAGGCTCCCCACTGAGCAGGGAGCCCTATGTGGGACTCCTGGCATCATGACCCCAGCTGAAGGCAGCCTCTCAATGGACTGAGCCACTCAGGCACCCCGTCTACTGGGTTCTTTGTAACATTAACACATCCAACAGGGAGAAACTCCTAACTTTGAAATTAAATCCCATGAAGAAGGGGAGGCAAGAATTAGGGTAGTATCTTTTTTTTTTTAATCCCAAGAAAATAATGTTGGGTCCATAATCAAAGGAATGATTCTGATACAAAGCAAAAGTCAAGCAAAGCTTTATTTAATGCCAAGCATGGAGAATCAAACTGACCATTCAGGGCCACCTCTTACAGAGAGGGCGAACCCTCCCTGCCTCACAGACTAACTTTTAGAGAGCAAAGGCCATGTGGTGAGCCTGGGCACACACAGGTGGCCAATGAGATTGTAACACACAGAAAACTGCACAGCCATGCTAGGTCACACACAGATGGCCCGTTGAACTACAATTCACCCCATAGTAGCTATTTGAACTGTCCTATCACCTTGGTCAAGAATTGGCGCCCAAAAGGCGCCCCAGAAGGCGCCCAAAAGGCGAGGCCCACACTCCTTGGTATTTAGGGAGACAGTATGTGCGTCCCACTGATTGGATGTTTCTACTTGGCCTGACCCACCCTTGTATTTGGGTTGTGTTACCTGGGACTGGTTTCCTGTACTGCTTTTAAGTAAGTCCCCTGGGGGGGTTGGGCAGGGTCAGTTTAAGTTTTACTGCATAAACAACAAAATGGCTGTTGAACCAAGATGAAGCTGCTCTGGCCCTTACAATAAGATGGTGCTTATTTATTTATTTAGTTTTATTATTTATTATTTTTTATAGGACCGTATATCCTTTGTAGGAAGGTAAAGCTTTTTTAACCTCCAGGAGCATGCTCTTGTTGACTGCCTGTGTTTGGATGTACCTAGTAAAGAAGGAATAAATGAAGGAAAGAAATTTGCCTCTCTGCATAGCTATTTTCAGGGAAACAAAAGAGGAAGAAAATTTCATTTCTATTATTCTTTTGATCTTAATTGTCTAAAAAGTACTATCTCAGTAGAACAATTTATTTAATGGGGTGCTCTGAGAATTCAGCCTGCAAGTTCCCTGGAAACTTTGAATAAGCTCTGGGTGTCTCCAAGGCAGATCATGTTGGGCCTCCCAGAGACATGGGTGGTGAATTCCCTGCCTACATCATCTCCTTGAAATTTCTGGGGGGAAAGTCACTGTAAGAGAAAGAGCCAGGGCAACCAGGGATTTCCCTGATGCCATCTGAAAGAGTCCTGGCAGCCTAGTAAAGGCTCGGGGCGGGGTCGGGTGGAGGACATGTAAGCAGTGGAGAAAAACTTTTACTAGGCCAGAGCATTAGGGACACAAACCAGAGCCGTGTCTTTCAAAGTGTCTCCAGATCAGCAGCATCTGCATCTCCTGGGAGCTTGTTAGACACATAAATTCTTGACCTTCATCCCAGATCTACTAAATCAGAAACTCCAGGGTCAGACCCAGCCATTTGCATTTAATAAGCCACCCATGTGAATTTTATGCTAAAATGAAATCAGTGGCCTGAAGGGATTTGTTGAAATGCTTGATGATGGGGCTTGGGGCTACACCTTGGGGCTGCTCCTTCAGAGGTCTGAGGGCTCTCCATCGCCAAAACCTTATCTACAAACAATGATACATCTGTCTTTTGCTTTACAATGCTTCTATTCCTTCTCTTTGCCTTTGTTTGAATTATCAGAATGCTAGTAAAAGCTCATGGTTCATTGCAGCAGCCCTTGCATGCTCATTAGTCATTTCTTGACGTACCATGTTCAGTTGACCATTTCTCTCATTTAAAAATCGTTATGATTTATCATTTTGTTTTATTTTATTTTTTAAAGATTTTATTTATTTATTTGTCAGGGGTGGGGGGACACAAGCAGGCCGAGCTGCAGGCAGAGGGAGAAAGCAGGTTTCTGGCTGAGCAAGGAGCCCGATGCAGGACTCGATCCTAGGATCCTGGCATCATGACCTGAGCTGAAAGCAGGTCAAGCCACCCAGGTGTCCCATGATTTATCATTTTAAAGATAAATCCTTATTTTTCTAGCTCCAGAGCCTGCATCCCCTCCCTCTTTCCCACATACACACCACCACCTACAGCAATGGCTATTAAAGATTATCAAATACTTTTTCTGCTTATTGAACTGCTGTCTTTTTTGTCAATCTAAAATTGCCAGGAGGCAATAATGAAGCCAAAGTATGTATTTGGGATCAAAGAATCGCAATTAGGGTACACAGATTTTAGTAGCAACCCAAATAGTGTTCCACCACCAAGAAAAAGTCAGGGTTTATTACAGCAAAAAGAGAATGCTCACTGCTTACAAGGAATTTTGATAGGTGTTGGTGGCAGAAAGCTAATCTTGGCTAAGGCTGTCACTAAGCAAAAGTGTATTACTATAACATGTCACAGGTGTTTAGGCAGGTGTAAAAATCTTTGGAATTTTTACAATTCTACCTTCAAGGAGAAGTATAGCCCTTCTCCTTTTTTTTGTTTGTTTGTTTGTTTGTTTGTTTAATTTATTTTTTGTTTATTTTCAGCTTAACAGTATTCATTGTTTTTGTACCACACCCAGTGCTCCATGCAATCCGTGCCCTCTATAATACCCACCACCTGCTACCCTGACCTCCCACCCCTCCGCCCCTTCAAAACCCTCAGATTGTTTTTCAGAGTCCATAGTCTCTCATGGTTCACCTCCCCTTCCAATTTACCCCAGCTCCCTTCTCCTCTCCAACACCCCTTGTCCTCCATGCTATTTGTTATGCTCCACAAATAAGTGAAACCGTATGATAATTGACTCTCTCTGCTTGACTTATTTCACTCAGCATAATCTCTTCCAGTCCCGTCCATGTTGCTACAAAAGTTGGGTATTCGTCCTTTCTGATGGAGGCATCATACTCCATAGTGTATATGGACCACATCTTCCTTATCCAGTTTTCTGTTGAAGGGCATCTTGGTTCTTTCCACAGTTTGGCGACCGTGGCCATCGCTGCTATAAACATTGGGGTACAGATGGCCCTTCTTTTCACGACATCTGTATCTTTGGGGTAAATACCCTTAGGCCCTTCTCCTTAACGGCTTCCCCGGTTTATTTGAAAATATCTTGACATCAATGACTCCACTGTATTTCAACTTTTATTTTTGATTTGATTTTCCTTTTTTAATATTTTATTTTTTTATTTGACAGATAGAGATCACAAGTAGGCAGAGAGGCAGGCAGAGAGAGAGGAGGAGGCAGGCTCCCTGCAGAGCAGAGAGCCAAATGCAGGGCTTGATCCCAGGACCCTGGGATCATGATCTGAGCTGAAGGCAGACGCTTTAAACACTGAGCCACTCAGGTGCCCCTTGTTTTTGATATTCTTAAAAAAAAAAAAAAAAGACAACAGACCCAAAATGAAATCACTTATGCCAAGCCTCATGTAACCAAACAGAGATTTAATTAATCAGCTGTCCCAGAAATAAAATTTTAAAATAGATAATCAAAATCACCTCATCTGCACTAGTTAAGTGACCTGCCTGGTGGGGCCCCTGCCACCCCTGACAGGGAAAATAACCTTGCAATAACTAAGCTGCTTTCTTGCTTAGTATAGCTGCCTGTGCCTACTCCCTTCTGCCTATAAAAGTCTTTCATTTTATATAGCTTCTTAGAGCTCCTAGGATGCTGCCCAGTTCAGTTAATTTTATATATATATATATATATATATATATATATATATATATATATATAAATTTTAATATGATGCCAATGCAGCAATAACTAGTACCTCTATCATGTTATATATTTACCCTTTCTGTTTAGAGGTTGGAATAATTAAGTTCTAATCTCTTAACAGGTCTGATGATTATAGTACAGGATTGCTGTCTCTATTCACTATACTGTGTCTTAGGTCTCTAGGACTTAGAGACAATGCCAAAAACAAAACCTGACCAAGATAAAAGTGTACTTTTAATCCCCTGTATCTATTACACCCAGCCCCTTAACACCTCCCCTCTGGCAAACACGTTTGTTCTCTGTACTTAAAGAGTCTGTTTTCTTATTTGTCTCTTTTTTTTCCTTTGTTCATTTGTTTTGTTTCTTAAATTTCACATATGAGTGAAAGCAAATGGTATTTGTAATTTTACTGATTGACATATTTAACTTAATATTATACCTCTAGGACTATCTACGTTGTTGAAAATTACTCTAGGCCCATCCACGTTGTTGCAAATGTCTTTATTTCTTGTAGATGAATAATATTTCATATATATATGTATATATATATACATATATATATATATATATACCTTATTAATCCATTCATCCTTTGACAGGCACTTAGGTTGTTTCCGTATCTTGGTTACCCTGAACAATACTATAATGAACATGGAGAGCAGATATCTCTTCCACATCTTTGGTGTTTCAAAGCCTACAATGACTTTTTCCCTCAATTTTAGAATTTTTTTAATTATTTTTTTCACTGTAACAGTATTCATTATTTTTGCACCACACCCAGTGCTCCATGCAATCCATGCCCTCTATAATACCCACCACCTGGTTCCCCCAACCTCCCACCCACCCCCACTTAAAAACCCTCAGATTGATTTTCAGAGTCCATAATCTCTCATGGTTCACTTCCCCTTCCAATTTCCCTCAACTCTCTTCTCCTCCCCATTTCCCCTGTCCTCCATGCTATTTGTTATGCTCCACAAATAACTGAAACCATATGATAATTGACCCTCTGCTTGACTTATTTCACTCAGCATAATATCTTCCAGTCCTGTCCAAGTTGCTACATAAGTTGGGTATTCATCCTTTCTGATGGAGGCATAATATTCCATAGTGTATATGGACCACATCTTTCTTATCCAGTTGTCTGTTGAAGGGCATCTTGGTTCTTTCCACAGTTTGGCGACCATGACCATTGCTGTTATAAACATTGGGGTACAGATGGCCCTTCTTTTCACTACATCTGTATCTTTGGGGTAAATACCCAGGACTGCAATTGCAAGGTCATAGAAAAGTTCTATTTTTAATTTCTTTCTTTTTTTTTTCTGGCCCACTTTAATTCTTTTTTTTTTAATTTTCAGCATAACAGTATTCATTATTTTTTCTGATGGAGGCATAATACTCCATAGTGTATATGGACCACATCTTCCTTATAAATTCGTCCGTTGAAGGGCATCTTGGTTCTTTCCATAGTTTGGCGACCGTGGCCATTGCTGCTATAAACATTGGGGTACAGATGGCCCTTCTTTTCACTCGATCTGTACCTTTGGAGTAAATACCCAAGTGCAATTGCAGGGTCATAGGGAAGCTCTATTTTTAATTTCTTGAGGAATCTCCACACTGTTCTCCAAAGTAGCTGCCCAACTTGCATTCCCACCAACAGTGGAAGAGGGTTCCCTGTTCTCCACATTCTCTCCAACACATGTTGCTTCCTGTCTTGCTAATTTTGGCCATACTAACTGGTGTAAGGTGGTATCTCAATGTGGTTCACTTTTAGAATTTTAATGTGATTTATTTTTTTAAAAAAAGTCTATCTTGTAAAGTTTTTTTAAAATTTATTTTTTAGGGCGCCTGGGTGGCTCAGTGGGTTAAGCTGCTGCCTTCGGCGAAGGTCATGATCTCAGGGTCCTGGGATCGAGTCCCGCATCGGGCTCTCTGCTCGGCAGGAGCCTGCTTCCCTCTCTCTCTCTCTCTGCCTGCCTCTCCGTCTACTTGTGATTTCTCTCTGTCAAATAAATAAATAAAATCTTTAAAAAAAATTATTTTTTATTTTCAGCATAACAGTATTCATTATTTTTGCACCACACCCAGTGCTCCATGCAATCCGTGCCCTCTATAATACCCACCACCTGGTACCCCGACCTACCCCCACCGCCCCTTCAAAACCCTCAGATTTTTTTCAGAGTCCATAGTCTCTCATGGTTCACCTCCCCTTCCAATTTACCCCAACTCCCTTCTCCTCTCTAACTCCCCATGTCCTCCATGTTATTTGTTATGCCCCACAAATAAGTGAAACCATATGATAATTGAATCTCTCTGCTTGACTTATTTCACTCAGCATAATCTCTTCCAGTCCCGTCCATGTTGCTGCAAAAGTTGGGTATTCGTCCTTTCTGATGGAGGCATAATACTCCGAGTGTATATGGACCACATCTTCCTTATCCAGTCACCCGTTGAAGGGCATCTTGGTTCGTTTGACAGTGTGGTGACTGTGGCCATTGCTGCTATAAACATTGGGGTACAGATGGCCCTTCTTTTCACTCCATCTGTATATTTGGGGTAAATACCCAGGAGTGCAATGTCAGGGTCATAGGGAAGTTCTATTTTTAATTTCTTGAGGAATCTCCACACTGTTCTCCAAAGAGGCTGCACCTACTTGCATTCCCACCAACAGTGGAAGAGGGCTCCCCTTTCTCCACATCCCGTCCAACACATGTAGTTTCCTGTCTTGCTAATTTTGACCATTCTAACTGGTGTAAGGTGATATCTCAATGTGGTTTTAATTTGAATCTCCCTGACGGCTAGTGATGATAAACATTTTTTCATGTGTCTGATAGCCATTTGTATGTCTTTATTGGAGAAGTGTCTGTCCATATCTTCTTGACCATTCTCTTACACCGTACACAAAGATAAACTCAAAATGGATAAAAGACCTCAACATGAGTCAGGAATCCATCAGATCCTAGAGGAGAACATAGGCAGTCATCTCTTCGATATCAGCCACAGCAACTTCTTTCAAGATATGTCTCCAAAGGCAAAGGAAACCAAAAGTGAAGATGAACTTTGGGGACTTCACCAAAATCAAATGCTTCTGCACAGCAAAGGAGACAGTCAAGAAAACGAAGAAACAACCCACGGAATGGGAGAAGATATTTGCAAATGACAGTACAGACAAAAGGTTGATATCCAGGATCTATAATGAACTCCTCAAACTCAACACACACAAAACAGACAATCATATAAAAAAATGGGCAGAAGATATGGACAGACACTTCTCTAATAAAGTTTTTTTTAATATTTATTTTCAGCATAACAGTATTCATTGTTTTTGCAACACACCTAGTCCTCCATGCAATCCCTGACCTCCCTAATACCCACCACCTGGTTCCCACAGCCTCCCACCCCCCGCCCCTTCAAAACCCTCAGGTTGTTTTTCAGAGTCCATATTCTCTCATGGTTCACCTCCTCTTCCAATTTCCCCCAATTCCCTTCTCCTCTCTAACTCTCCTTGTCCTCCATACTATTTGTTATGCTCCACAAGTAAGTGAAACCATATGATAATTGACTCTCTCTGCTTGACTTATTTCACTCAGCATAATCTCTTCCAGTCCCTTCTATGTTGCCACAAAAGTTGGGTATTCATCCTTTCTGATGGAGGTATAATACTCCATAGTTTATATAGACCACATCCCCTTATCCATTCGTCCCTTGAAGGGCATCTTGGTTCTTTCCACAGTTTGGTGACCGTGGCCATTGCTGCTATAAACATTGGGGTACAGATAGCCCTTTTTTCACTACATCTGTATCTTTGGGGAAAATACCCAGGAGTGCAATTGCAGGGTCATAGGGAAGCTCTATTTTTAATTTCTTGAGGAATCTCCACACTGTTCTCCAGTAGCTGCACCAACTTGCATTCCCACCAACAGTGGAAGAGGGTTCCCATTTCTCCACATTCTCTCCAACATATGTTGCTTCCTGTCTTGCTAATTTTGGCCATTCTAACTGGTGTAAGGTGATATCTCAATGTGGTTTTAATTTGAATCGCCCTGACGGCTAGGGCTAGTGATGATGAACATTTTTTCATATGTCTCATAGCCATTTCTATGTCTTGATTGGAGAAGTGTCTGTTCATATCTTCTGCCCATTTTTTGATATGATTGTCTGTGTTGTGTGTGTTGAGTTTGAGGAGTTCATTACAGATCCTGGATATCAACCTTTTGTCTGTACTGTCATTTGCAAATATCTTCTCCCATTCTGTGGGTTGCCTCTTTGTTTTCTTGACTGTTTCCTTTGCTGTGCAGAAGCTTTTGATCTTTGAAGTCACAAAAGTTCCTTTTCACTTTTGTTTCCATTGCCTTTGGAGACATATCTTGAAAGAAGTTGCTGTGGCTAATATCGAAGAGGTTACCCCCAATATTCTCCTCTAGGATTCTGATGGAATCTTAAAGAACTGGAGAAACAACAACAAATCAAACCAACTCCACACATGAGAAGGGACATCGTCAAGATTAGAGCTGAGATCAATGAGGTAGAAACCAGAGATACAGTAGAATGTATCAATGAAAGTAGAAGCTGGTTTTTTGAAAGAATCAATAAGATCAATAAAACATTGGCCACACTACACCAAAAGAAAAGAGAGGAAGCCCAAATTTATAAAATTATGAATGAAAAGGGAGAGATCACAACTAACACCAAGGAAGTAGAAAAAATCATCAAAAGTTATTATCAACAGCTATATGCCAATAAGCTTAGCATCCTAGATAAAATGGATGCATTCCTGGAAAAATATAAACTACCAAAACTGAACCAGGAAGAAATTGACAACCTGAATAGACCGATACCTAATAACGAGATTGAAGCAGTGATCAAAAACCTCCCAAAAAACAAGAGCCCAGGACGTGACAGATTCCCTGGGGAATTCTACCAAACCTTCAAAGAAGAAATAACACCTATTCTCCTGAAGCTGTTTCAAAAAATTGAAGCAGAAGGAAAACTTCCAGACTCTTTCTATGAAGCCAGCCTTAACCTGATCCCCAAACCAGGCAAAGACCCTACCAAAAAGGAGAATTTCAGACCAATATCACTGATGAATATGGATGTTGAGATTCTCAACAAGATCCTAGCAAACAGGATCCAATAGCACATTGAAAAGATTATCCACCATGACCAGGTGGGATTCACTCCTGGGCTACAAGGATGGTTCAACATTCGCAAATCAATCAATGTGATGCAGAAAAAGCTTTTTACAAAATCCAGCATCCGTTCCTGATTAAAATGCTTCAAAGTATAGGGATAGAGGGAACAATACTAGTAGACTTTTACCATGAGGTATTGATTTGTTCTCTCCTACCTGGTTCCAAAAGTCCAGAGCCTCCACCTTCACTCAGCCTAGACAAATCCTTTCTGAATCCTTATTTACCACCTTCACTTGTTGGGGAACACGTCCTGTTTCTTCAAAAGGGCCTGTCCTTCTTCTTCTTTCTCCACCCTCATCTGTGGTTCTTAAAGAGATTTTCAAGAGTGAAGAGTCTATGTTCCCTGGAATCCAAGGTTATTTTATATAAAGACTCAGGGTGGATAAGGGGGGAAAGAGAAGCACACAGGAAAATGCAACATCCAGTCCCCCCCTTGACATTCTACCCTTTTTCTCTGGCAACATCCTGGGAGACACTGAAACTGGAAAGTCCCTATCTCATAGTTCGTGTGATTGCACTTGGGTATCAGGTCTCATCCTTAAGTAGGGACATGGAATCATTAACAAGACACTGGAGTAACTTATTCACCTCTTCTGGCCATTGTTCCTTTTCCTAAAACAAGTGGTTTTCCCCTTCAACATTAAAAATGTGATGATTCCCAACCCTGTTCCCTTTGACCCTAGTTTTGCCTGCCTTAAGTCTATCTTTAACTCCAGGCACCAGGGAAAATTGTGATATGGATCATGTTACATGTCACAGATCCTGCATGGCCCCTATCCTTTATCCATTGTTTTTCTCAAGGTTCCCAGAGATGTGGTCCCTGTTCATCTCCAACCTCATTCTTCACTGTTCCCATGTCCCACCTTGTGCTTCAGCAGATTGCTAAGAGCACTCTGTCCCATGCTGCTTTTTGCGTATGGACCTTTTCCCTTGCTGCCTTCTGTGCCAGATAAGCCCAGACTCAATCATCAACCTAGACAACTCCTTGCCCAGGAATCTCTTCCTCCAGGAATGCCCCCTGACTCCATCACTTCAGGTAAATTTGGGGCTCCTTTCTGTACTTCACTTTGCAGACTGCCTTTATCTTAGCATCTAACTCACTGTATTACAATGTCAGGATTCTGCATCCATTAATGTCCCTGGGAGGTGGGGTTGCTCAGGACAAAACCACATCATTAATCATTTTATCCCCAACAGCTAACACTTAGCCTATCCTAAAGATGTCCTTCTTGCTCTGGACATTAGAAACAGAATAGAAACAGAAAACAAATGTATTTGGTACATGAATAAAGGGGAAAGTATAAATGACAAGTGGTTGTATTATCCACCTTTAATTTCTAACCTCTAGTCCTAAGATAAAATGTTTATGATGGGGGTGCCTGAGTGGCTCAGTGGGCTGGGCCTCTGCCTTCGGCTCAGGTCATGATCCTAGGGTCCTGGGATTGAGCCCCGCATCGGGCTCTCTGTTCAGTGGGGAGCCTGCTTCCCCCTCACTCTGTCTGCCTCTCTGCCTACTTGTGATCTTTCTCTCTGTCAAACGAATAAATAAAATCTTTAAAAAAAATGTTTATGATGTGTGGGAAACTCTTTTTAAGATGAACGATATTCCTTATTTCATGACCCATTTGAATCACAATCCAGCCCTTATAGGAAATGAAATTATTTTCCTCGATTCTAATCCAGATGATGTTAATGCACACAACATACTCCAGGAAATAACCAGAATTGTGGGCATTTCCTGTGCACTCTCTGATATACTGCTCGACAGAACAGATCAGAAGGCAAGAAAGTAAGCCACACTTATTGGATGTCAAGGGAGTCTTTTACAAACTCTCATCCTTTAAAGATGAATCATGATCCTCTCACCAGAACTCAGCAGAGATGATTGCCAACTGCTCACCCCACCAAGGGTCAGAACAAAGATGTTCATTCATAGTTAAACAATTTGCCTCTGATGTGATCATTTTTATCATTCCAGAGACACTATCTGCTTTGGGGTTTTTGTGAGTTTTCTCTTTTTTAGCTATAACTGGCATGTAACATTATATTAGCTTCAGGTGTACACCATAATGATTCAATATATTGCACATATAGGGGTGCCTGAGTGGCTTGGTTGGTCAAGAGTCTGCCTTTGGCTCAGGTTATGATCCCAAGGGTCCTGGGATTGAGCCCCACATCAGGCTCCCTGCTTGGTGGGCGGCCTGGTTCTTCCTCTCCTCTGGCGCTCCCCCTGCCTATGCTCAATCTCTCTGTCTCTCAAACTCTCTCTCAAATAATTAAACAAAATTATAATATATATAAATATATAATATAGCACATATAATATTTGATGAATTACCGAATTAATTCAGTTAACATCTGCCACTATACAGTTACAAAAAAAACTTTTTCTTGTGGAAAACATTTTTAAGACTTTATTTGTTTACTTATTTGACAGAAAACATAAGAGCAAAAGTAGGGGGAGTGGTCGGCAGAGAGAAGTAGGTTCCTTGCTGAGCAAGAAGCCAGATATGGGGCTTGATCCCAGGCTCCTGGGATCACGAAATGAGCCAAAGGCAGATGCTTCACTGACTGAACCACCCACTGAGTCATGAGCACCACTGAGGATATGACTCAAAATTCTGTTTGTGACCCCAGTAGTATTTTATCTTATGGTACTGAAATGGTTGAAACCTTGATATCTTGTTTTCATTAGACATTTTCACCAATACTTAACTTCACAGATGGAAGATATTTTGTCAAGCAATAAATGTCCAGGAAGCGTCTGGCCCTCTCCGTGCAGGATGTTGATGGCTCCTAGTACACTAAGTGTTAAGAATTTGTTCATGTGGGGGGGGGCGCCTGGGTGGCTCACTGGGTTAAGCCTCTGCCTTTGGCTCAGTTCATGATCTCAGAGTACTGGGATCACGCCCCACATGGGGCTCTCTGCTCAGTGGGGAGCCTGCTTCCTCCTCTCTCTCTGCCTGCTTCTCTGCCTACTTATGATCTCCGTCTGTCAAATAAATAAATAAAATCTTTAAAAAAAAGAATTTGTTCATGTCATTTATTATTTGGTAAAAACATTCTCTTTTTCTTCCTTTCTTTTTTATTTTTTAATAATTTTTTAATAAACATATAATGTATTATTAGCCCCAGGGGTACAGGTCTGTGAATCTCCAAGTTTACACACTTCACAGCACTCGCCACTCCTTCTCCAATGTCCATAACCCCACCACCGTCTCCCTACCCCTCTCCCCTAGCTCCCCTCAGTTTGTTTTGTGAGATTAAGTGTCTCCTATGGTGTGTCTCCCTCCTGATCCCATCTTGTTTCATTTATTCTTTTCCTACCGCCTAAACCCCCATGTTGCTTCCTTTCTTTTTTCTTGAAGAGTAAACCTACATTCTACTCATCCTGAAATAGTCTATCCAGATATTTGAGAGACTCTCAAATGTTCTCATCTCTGAGACATATTTATCTGACCCTTTTTTGGGTTAGAGACAAGTTGGATAATCCAAATTAAGTTACTGAGATTCACCGGACCTCATGTTCCACATTTGTTTTAGAGTGAGTTTGGACAATTTTATCACTAAGTTCTAAGATGGCTCTTAACTTTATAGATTTGATGATTCTAGGTATATAGGATAAATGAGTGTCCCAGAGGCCAATAGAGAGGGGTTGATCAACATTATTAAATGATGCATGGAATGAATAACAGAATGTAGGATTCCTAAACTTTGTAATGTTAAGGCTATTATACATAGTACTTCCCTTCAAGAAATAAAAATAGTAAAGACATTCTAGAGTCTATCCAGTGCCTATTTCATGGTCATTCCCTGCTTATATCATCTGGCTGATGAGTTGGCAACATGGAAGCAAGAAATCAAACAAGTGCTTCAGAATTTTTACTCCTGGGATTTTCCCAAGACTCAGTGCCTCAACCCCTTTTCTTTGGTCTGTTCTTGTCCATGGACCTGGTCACCATGCTTGGGAACCTGCTCATCATCCTGGCCATCAGCTGTGACTCCCACCTTCACACCACCATGTACTTCTTCCTCTCCAACTTGTCCTTTGCTGACATAACTTTCATCTCCACCACGGTCCCTAAGATGCTGATGAACATCCAAACACAGAGAAAATCCATCACCTATGCAAGCTGCATCACCCATATGTATTTCTTTATGTTTTTTGGAGGTATGGACTCTTTTTTCCTCACTGGGATGGCCTATGCCCAGTTTGTGGCCATCTGCCACCACTTGTACTACCCAGTCATCATGAACCCACAACTCTGTGGCCTCCTGGTTCTCATGTCCTGATTCATCAGCTCGTCATACTCCCTGACCCAGAGTTTGTTGATACTACAGCTTTCCTTCTACACCAACTAGGTAATTCAACCCGTTTACTGTGAACTTGCTAAGGCCCTCACGCTTGCCTGCTCAGATACATGGGTCAATCATATCCTGCTATATATCATAACTAGCCTTCTTGGCACCATTCCCAACTCTGGGATCCTTTTCTCCTATACCCGAATCACCTCCTCAATCCTGAGAATCTCATCAACTAATGGAAGTACAAGTCATTTTCTACTTGTGCATCTCACCTGTCTGTGGCTTCCTTATTCTACGGGACAGGTCTTGGTGTGTATCTCAGTTCTGATGCATCTTGCTTCAGGGGCATGGTTGCCTGGTGATGTACTCTGTGGTCACCCCAATGCTGAACCCCTTTGTCTGCAGCTTACAGAACAGGGACATCAAGAGGGCTCTACAAAAATTTGGGGAAGAACAATCTACATTCAGTGATGTGAATGCTTGTCCTGGGTTTTTGAACTGGGTTTTTGAACAGCAGCCATTGGCTAAAGGAATCCTGCCTCTTGATGACATTGAAATTTAATTCTCACCCATCTTTCATAAGTGACTTTGCTTAGAATTGTTTTGCGAGTCCATTTTCTGATGTACCTTAATCTCCTATGTTGACTGCTCTGTTATCCTCACTCCTACTCTCCACATCCCCTCCTTTTACTTTCCTATTACTACACCTCAGCTTGTATTTCCAATCCAGCAGCCTCTTAAAATACCAATTCAGAATAGTTGCATGTGGATTATGAAATAGTGCATTTTATCAATAACCATTGCTAGTTCCTTTACTAAGCACCTTTGGTGTGCCAGGCTGCAGTAGGTGTCTGGAACACAGGAGTGAAGTGGGAAAAAAAAGACAAAAATCTTTGCCCTCAAAAAGCATAAATCCAGGATCTCAGTTTCTCTGATCACATTATAAATCCAAACAGACTATATACACTGATGGATAAATTATTTATTTGGTTATTAGCAAGGCTGAACTTTTCTCCATATGTTTATTGAGTGCATTTCCAAACAATTCTGAGTTTGGGTTTCCAGAGTCCTTCGGCTTTTCAGTGGGTGCCTCCCTGCTGTCCCCAGGGAGACACTGGATGGATGAATGCTCCCATTGCTCTTCTCCTTTCCTTGAATTTTCCCATTCCTGAGCTTAGTGTTGGGTTTGTAATTCAAAGAATATTATGGGCCATTTCAGCTACCTTGGAACTATTTTTAAATTTTCTCAAATAAATGTTATTAGTAACAAGGTGTCCCATACTGAGTTGCTTGTGAAGCAGACAATTAGACAATGTTTAGCACATAGGATGCTTACCAGGCAGTGCTCCTGGAATCAACAACTGGGCAAGGGTGAATGTATCATATGGAATTTGGCCTCATTTAAAGAGAGATATGGCTTTGTCCCAGCTCCCAGGCGTAGCTTTTAAACACTTGAAATTTCCTAGTGATCTGGAGTGATTGACTATTCATGGAGGGCCTCATAGACCACAACTCATAGTTTATGCTAATGAAATGACTCGAGATGGGGCTTGGCCATGCCAAAGAGACCAGGCATGTGATGAAAAGGCTGGAGCTTTGGGGAAAGAGATATCAACCCAGCCTTAGGAGGGAGGCTGGAAATTGAGTTAAACCCTATAGGTCATAATTCAACTAATTGTATTATGTAGCAAAGACTCAATAAAAATTTTGGACACTGGAACTCAGATGAAATACCTGGCTTGTAACAGTCTTTGAGTATTGTCACAGATATTGTCCCAGGAAAAGGTAATGGGTCTGAACGCCAAGGAAAGTAGACAACAAAAGGCTTCACATATGAGATGTTCTAGACCTTGTATTATGTGTATCTTCCTTTGGCTGAATCTAATTTGTATCTTTTTGCTATAATAAAACTGCAATCATAGTATACTGTTTCTTAAGTTCTATGAGTTATTCTAGTTCATCATCAAATCTGAGGCAGTCCTCTCAGTTTGAATCATTCTGTCAAATTATCAAACATGAAACAGTTCCAAAAATTTGTATTCAACTGGTCTGATGTGAGAGTGGACCTAGAGACCCCAGAACTTGTGGATGGTGTGAGAGAGGTGGGCAATCTTGTGGTCTGGCAAATTCTTTGCAACAAGAAAGAACATTGGAAAAAGTCAAGCCAAACTGAAGTCCATCGGAGACCTCCAAAAACCAGCAGGGAGTTAAGATGATGTCTTAGAGTTGGCTGGAATTAGGGCAAAGGGTACAAATGTTTACACTCACACATCAAACAGTTATTAGATGTGGGTTGCCCCAGGAAGGAGGCATGACCTTGCTGAGGCAGATCCCTATAGGGGTACATTGCTGTGGGTTGAGAAACCCAACATTGAAGCAACATGTCCCTTATATCTGACAGGAGATCTTGTTATTGTTGTTGTTGTTGTTGTTGTTGTTAAGATTTTATTTATTTATTTGACAGACAGAGGTTACAAGTAGGCAGAGAGGCAAGCAGAGAGAGGAAGGGAAGCAGGCTCACATCTGAGCAGAGAGCCCAATGTGGGGCTAGATCCCAGGACCCTGGGATCATGACCTGAGCTGAAGGCAGATGTTTTAACCCACTGAGCCACCCAGGCACCCCTGTTGTTCTTTTAAATTGTGCAAAAATAACATAAAATTTGCCACCTTAACCATTTTAAGTGTATAGATCAGTAGTAGTAAGTACATTCACAACCATCACTACCATCCATCTCTAGAACTTTTCTACCTTCCCAAACTGAAACTGCCCCATTAAACACTAACGTCCCTTTTCCCTCCTGCAGCTCCTGGCTCCCACCATTCTACTCTCTGTCTCTGTGAATTTGACTATTATACACCTCTTATATAAATGGAAGTATACAGTATTTGTCCCTTTGTGTCTACTGATATAATATAACTGGGGAGAAATTAGATGGAGTAGGAAAGACAATCATCAGGAAAATTAGGATCACCTCTGTTCTGTAGTTTCTCTCCCATCTATTCCTTGGGAATTGTACACCCCAGTTTTCCTAGGGAAGTTCCAGAAAACTTGATAACTGTTTATTCAAATGCAATATTAATAATGTCTCATTTCAGCTTCAGAAGGAAATTCAATAGTTATCCTTCACACAGAAACTTGATCAAGGTGGGGCCCTGGGAGGCCTAGTCAGTTGAACATCTGATTCTTTATCCCAGCTTGGGTCTTGATCTCAGGGTCGTGGGTTCAAGCCCCATGTTGGACTCCATGCTGTGTGTGAAGCCTACTTTTAAAAAATCTGATCAAGATAATTAAGGCACAAAAATGTATTAGATGTTTTGGACCTTAAGGTAGGATTTAGATGTTCCTAACAAATGGTGGTGGGGGGGCAGAATCCTAGGAAAATAACAAGATGAGGCTTAGATGTTTACTCTGCCAAGGCTCAGGTCATGATCTCCAGGTCCTGGAAGCAAGCCCCACGATGGGGTCCCACCTCAACAGGAAGTCTGCTTCTCCCTCTGCCTCTCCCCCTGCTTGGCATGTTTCTCTCAAATGAATAAGTAAAAAATTTCTTTAAAAAGGAAAAAAACAAGAGAGAGATATATAGAGAGCTATGTTTATTTTGCAACGATAGACACAGACTTCTCATGACCAAGAGTCCTGGGCAATGCATAAAGAAAGTGAGAGGGGTACAATTATACACATAATATTATAGGGACTATGATTTAAGTGGGGAGTCCAAAATAATCCCCCAATTCCATGAGAACTGTGCTAACAGAAATAGTTGTATAAGCAAAAAGCAGAGATCCTTATAGGTATATATATCATGTGGCTGTAGACTCAGAATTTCTTCTTGTTGTTAATTCCCTGCATGTTCCAGTTCTATGAACCCAGAAAGATTAAGACAAATGCTGATATTAGACTGTTCTGCTGATCATCCCTCACAGTGCCCTCTTGATGTCCTTGTTCCTCAGGGTGTAGATGAAGGGGTTCAGCATAGGAGTGACCACAGTGTACATCAGCAAGGTCACTGCACCCTTCCTGAGGGACGAGGAGATGGATGAACTGAGGTACGCTCCAACGCCCGTTCCATAAAACAAGCAAACAACCAACAGGTGGGAGCTACAGGTAGAAAAGGCTTTGTACTTCCCACTTATGGATGGAAATCTCAGAATGGAGGAAACAATTCATGTATAAGAAAAAAGGATCCCTGAGAGGGGAACACCACCAAAGATGGCACCCATAAAATACATTAGTATGGTGTAGGTGGAGGTATCAGAGCAGGCAAGATGGAAGAGTTGAGGTGCATCACAAAAGAAATGATGAATTTCCACATTTGTGCAGAAGGTGAGTTGGGACACCATCAAACAATGAATCTGAGAGTCTAAAAGCCTGCCGAAAAATGACATCAGGACAAACAAGTCACAGAGGCATGGGTGCATAATGACCTAATAGTTCAGGGGGTGACAAATGGCCACAAACCGGTCATAGGCCATCACAGCCAGGAACAGATTGTCCAAACACCCAAACAGGAAAAAAAAAGGACACCTGAGTTAGGTAGCCTGCATAGGTGATAGACTTGCTGTGTGTTTGAATGTTCACCAGCATCTTGGGGATTGTCGTGGTGCTGAAACCAATATCAGCCAAGGACATGTTGGAGAGGAAGAAGTACATGGGCATGTGGAGGTGGGAGTCAGAGCTGACAGCCAAGATGATGAGCAGGTTCCCAAGCACTGTGACCAGGTACATGGACAGGAACAGCCCAAAGAGAATGGGCTCCAGTTCTGGATCATCTGAGAGGCCCAGGAGAAGGAACTCTGAGACAGCTGTTAGATTCCGTGGTTCCAGGCAGGTGGGACATCTCTCAAAAGAGAAGAGAGTATTGAATAAACAAAACAAGTGTAGAGACACCCAGCTAAATGCACCTATTTTGATGCAAGCAATTCACAATTGCCCAGCATACATCCCACTACCTTCAGCAACATTTCTCAATTGTAAACTCTTCTTAGATCTCTTTCCTTACTGGTGTCTGAGTTATGTACCTGTATATATATACACCCACTATGAAGACATTGAGCCAAAGAATGATAGAGAAACAAATATACAAACAGAGAATTACCTAGTTATACTTGGCTTCAGAACTCATATTTGTTGACAGTAAAAACTGAGCTTTCTTGCTTTCCCTGCATGATCCCATTCCCCTGCATTTCAGCTTCCCAAAGACAAACACTGTCATGAATGTGGTAGATGTATTTTCCTATAATACTATAATAATACACATATTGTTTCTGAGTTCTCACTTATCACAACAATGTGTTTTAAGTGTCTGTGAAATATATACATCTATTTCAAGCACTACAAATGTGGCATAGTATTACCTGAAAGATGAACTTTATGATCTCTTAATTTCTTATTACAATATTCCCTTTTTAAATAAATAATTTATTTATTCTGAGACACACACAGAGAAAGAGAGTACAAGCAGGAGGAGGTAGAGGGAGAGAGAGAAATTTAAGCTGGCTTCACACTGAGCACAGAGCCCAATGTGGGGCTCCATCTCAGGACTCTGAGATTGTGACCTGAGCCAAAATCAAGAGTTGAACACTTAACTGACTGAGCCACCAGCTGCCCCTTATTATAATATTCCTAAAAAATTCTTGTGCCCACCTCCATATTACATCAATGAGAGTTTCTATAATATATAGGCATAAAAGATGATAACATTCTAAAAAATCAGTATATGTATGATTTTACTATTCATTATCTACATTTGTTTTCCTAATAGAAAGTATAGACAAAATTAACTTCATGCTTTTATTATCAAGGTATAGAATCAGAAAGATCCCCAAGGTCTGTGTTCCAGTGGTCTTTCCATGATGAATACACAGGAAGGTACATATCTTGGATAAGGAATAATATTTTTATATCACAGTTTTCCAAAATAGGGGGCAAAATGCATTACTATTCACTGAAAATCTAATGATCTATAAAATTTATGTAGTAAAGGCCCCTGCAAAGCACTTATCCCAATTCCCTATTTCACAGATGAACACACAGAATCCCAAGACAAGGAATTGTTGGTCCTGTTTCTGTTTGCTCATCTGGAACTAAAGCATGTTTGAAAAGAAAGCAACCATTCCACATTGGTGGAGTGCATGTAGCCGTGGGATGGGAATCAGACTAAACATGGAGTTTATGCCAGCATCCCAACTTCTCCGTGCCGTTATCCTCCATCTAGAGTTGGGGAGACCATCATCCATATCAAGATACATGTGACCCCAATAAATTTTTTTGCACCCAATAAATACTCAGTCATGGTTTGTAAATGAGAATTTGCATTGTTACTGGAATGGTGGGTTTATGGTGAAACCCAATCCTAAGAAAGGTTTAATGACTTTACTTTATTATATATCAGAGATGTAGAAGCCTATCATGTCCCAGGAAATTCATGCAAGAATGCATGGAAATTGGGGTGCCTGGGTGACTCCTTTGGTTAAGTGTCCAACTCTTGATTTTGGCTCAGGTTATGATCTCAGGTTTGAGGGATCAAGTCTGGCCCCCACCACCTCTCCCTCTAAGAAAGGAAGAAAGAAAGAAAGAAAGAAAGAAAGAAAGAAAGAAAGAAAGAAAGAGAAAATGGTAAAATGTGTCACAGTTCATGTAATAAGATTTGCCTCCCTTTCTCTTTTTTCTCACTTTTAATTTTCATCTTTATGGAAATCTACAGTAATTTTCATATGAAGAATCTATTAAGTGGAAAATGATAGGTCTTTGAGAAAATCTGTGGTATAGATACAGAGAAGCACTGCTTTATTTTTCATCTAGATCTATGAAACATCATTAGAAGCAAGAAATCCACCCAATGCATGGAAGCCACATTGTCTATGCCCTATTTCTGAGAACCAAAGTAGGGTCCATTCAATATTTAACAGAGATCACTGGTGTTCTTGGAGCCTACACTGTGCCAAGCAAAGTATAAGCTCTGGGAAATCAGAAACAACTGTGATTCAGTTGCTTCCCTCCAAACACACAGTATCTACCTGCATAAGGACAAAAAAAAAAGTTCTCTCAGGAACTAGGGAAAACTGAACCTTCTGATCACAGGATATTTTAGTTGGATTGATGGTGCTTAGCCTTGATAATGACAATAACAACCACAACAATACCTAAAATTTACCTTGTCCTTACTATATGCATCTACTATATTGAGTCACATGTTCAGTGCTTATCTTAATTCTTGCTCAGTACAGTTGTAGAAACTGGCTCAAAGACATTAAGAACTCGCCCAGTGTCATACGGATGAAAGTAGAGCAGATAAGATTCAAAATCAAGTGGTGGGTCTCTGAGGTACATGAACTGACTTGTTTGTTCTGTTTCCCTGCACTTCAGAGAGTTTAATCAGAAGTCCAGAGTCTTTTCCAAAGTTGCTAAGATAATCTTGCAATAGTTTTTTTATCTCCTAAGAATGGAATCTAATATCCTGACCCTATATCTCCTTTAGAGATCAAGAGGGCCTAAATTAAAAGAATGAGGGAGGAAGTGGAATATGAAGCAAAATCGAAGAGCTGAGGCAAGAGAGCTACCCTGAATTGTCATGAGCTGACTCTTTATGATCTCTACCTTCATCTCAGCCATCTTTTCTACAGTCGATGCAGCAGGTGACACTAATGGCTTTCTGGTGTCTTCTAGCAGGAACAGCCAAACGGGAAGAAAGCAGCGAGCGGAGATCTTTGCCTGGAGTAACAGGAAAGAGAGATGCGAAATGGATAGGCAGGAGAGAATACTGTCTGGGTAGCCTGTGAACAGTCTCACTGTCTGCATTCAAACCTGAATTCATCTTTGTGTATGGTGTAAGAGAATGGTCGAGTTTCATTCTTCTACATATAGCTGCCCAGTTTTCCCAGCACCATTTATTAAAGAGACTGTCTTTTTTCCACCGTACACAAAGATATACTCGAAATGGATAAAAGACCTCAACATGAGACAGGAATCCATCAGAATCCTAGAGGAGAACATAGGCAGTAATCTCTTCGATATCAGCCACAGCAACTTTTTTCAAGATATGTCTCCAAAGGCAAAGGAAACAAAAGTGAAAATAAACATTTGGGACTTCATCAAAATCAAAAGCTTCTGCACAGCAAAGGAAACAGTCAAGAAAACAAAGAGACAACCCACGGAATGGGAGAAGATATTTGCAAATGACAGTACAGACAAAAGGTTGATATCCAGGATCTATAAAGAACTCCTTAAACTCAACACACACAAAACAGAAAATAATATCAAAAAATGGGCAGAAGATATGAACAGACACTTCTCCAATAAAGACATACAAATGGCTATCAGACTCATGAAAAAATGTTCATCATCACTAGCCGTCAGGGAGATTCAAATTAAAACCACATTGAGATATCACCTTACACCAGTTAGAATGGCCAAATTAGCAAGACAGGAAACAACATGTGTTGGAGGGGATGTGGAGAAAGGGGAACCGTCTTACACTGTTGGTGGGAATGCAAGTTGGTGCAGCCTCTTTGGAGAACAGTGTGGAGATTCCTCAAGAAATTAAAAATAGAACTTCCCTATGACCCTGCAATTGCACTACTGGGTATTTACCCCAAAGATACAGATGTTGTGAAAAGAAGGGCCATCTTACCCCAATGTTTATAGCAGCAATGGCCACGGTTGCCAAACTGTGGAAAGAACCAAGATGTCTTTCAACGGACGAATGGATAAGGAAGATGTGGTCCATATGCACTATGGAGTATTATGCCTCCATCAGAAAGGATGAATACCCAACTTTTGTAGCAACATGGACAGGACTGGAAGAGATTATGCTGAGTGAAATAAGTCAAGCAGAGAGAGTCAATTATCATATGGTTTCACTAATTTGTGGAGCATAACAAAAAGCATGGAGGACATGGGGAGTTAGAGAGGAGAAGGGAGTTGGGGGAAATTGGAAGGGGAGATGAATCATGAGAGACTATGGACTCTGAAAAACAATCTTAGGGTTTTGAAGGGGCGGGGGGGTAGGTCGGGGTACCAGGTGGTGGGTATTATAGAGGGCACGGATTGCATGGAGTACTGGGTGTGGTGCAAAAATAATGAATACTGTTATGCTGAAAATAAAAAATAAATTTAAAAAAAACCTGAATTCATCCCCTGTCTACTCCAGGATCTGGAAAAACTTAAAGTTTCTGCGTAGCAAAGGAAGCAATCAACAACACTAAAAGGCAACTATAGAATGAGATATTGATATTTACAAATGCCATATCTGATAAAGGTTTATTATCCTTAAATATATAAAGAACTTCTGAAACTCTACAACCCCCAAAAAATAATCCAATTAAAACATGATCAGAAGACATGAATAGACAATTTTCCAAGAAGACATACAGATGGCCAACATTGCTCATCATCAGGGAAATGCAAATCAAAACTACAATAAGATATTACTTCACACCTGTCAGAGTGGCTAAAATCAACAATACAAGAGACAGGAGTTGGTGGGGATGTGGAGAAAAAGGAACACTCATGGAGAAAAAGAAACTCTTGTGTTCTGTTGGTGGGAATGCAAACTGGTGCAGCCACGCTGTAAAACAGTAGGAGGTTCCTCAGAAAGTTAAAAATATAACTACTCTATGATCCAGTAACTGCACTACTGGGTATATAAAAGACGAAATAATACTGATCCATGGGACACCTGAGTGGCTCAGTCATTTGGCATCTGCCTTTGCTCAGGTCATGATCTCTGAGTCCAGAGATCAAGTCCCACCTTAGGCTTTCCACTTAGCAGGAAGCCTGCTTCTCTCTCTCCCACTCCCCCTGCTTGTGTTCCCTCTCTTGCTGTCATTCTCTCTCTGTCAAATAAATAAAATCTTTTTAAAAAAATACTGATTAATCAGATGGTGGGTATTGGGGAGGGCACATATTGCATGGAGCACTGGGTGTGGTCCAAAATCAATGAATACTGTTACACTGAAAAGAAATAAAAAATAAAATGAAATAAAATAAATATTAAAAAATACTGATTCAAAGGGATACATGCACCCTGATATTCATAGCAGCATTATCAACAACAGTGTTGTTGAGAAACTGTTGGGAAACAGCCTAAGTGTCCATTGACTGACAAATGGATGAGGAAGATGTGCTGTATGTATACAATAGAATACTAGTCAGCCATCAAAGGAATGAGATTTACAATGGAGCTAGGAGTATCATAGTAAGCAAAATAAGTCAGTCAGAAAAAGAATAATACCATATGATTTCACTCATATGTGGAATTTAAGGAACAAAACAAACTAGCAAAGGATGGGGGGAAAGAGAGAGAGAGAGGAAAAAGAAGAAACAGACTCCTAACAAACTGATGGTTACCAGAGGGGAGGTGCTTGGGAGGATGGGTGAAATAGGTGAAGGGATTAAGGAGGGACTTGTCCTGATGAGCGCTGAGTGATGTCTGGAAGTGTTGAATAAACATATCTTACAACTGAAACTAATAGTACACTGTATGTTAACTAACTGGAATTTATCTTTTTATTATGTTAGTCACCATGAAGTTTTTGATGTAATGTTTGATGTAATGTCACTAGTTTTTGATGTAACGCTCCATGGTTCATTATTTGCGTATAACACCCAGTGCTCCGAGCAATACTTGCCCTCCTTAGTACCCACCACCAGTCTATCCCATCCCCTAGCGCCTCCATCCTAAAACCCTCAGGTTGTTCCCTGGAGTCCACAGTCTCTCATGGTTCATCTCCCCTTCTGATTCCCACCCACCTTAATTTTTACCTCCCTTCTTGTAACTGTAATTTAAATAAAAACTTTTTTGAAAGGTGAGTTGAACACAAAAATAAATAAATAAAATCAGGAAGTGAAAAAAATATTATGCTCCTATCATTATCTGAAATGATGATAATACATTTTGCTGTCTTTCCGGGGGTGGTAATGCAGATAAAAGTTTGCAAACTTCATAGAAAATTCATCTCAGAGTCTGGCACATGGAGTCCCAAGCTAATGGTTTGAAACATTGTGTTTACTGATATCATTTCCTTCATCACCATCATGATCACCTTCATGATCATTTGGAGGACTCAGGTAACAGTTAAAAAGGACCTATTTCCTGTTCTGATGGGAAGATGCCCAGGAGAAATAGAACTAGCAAGAGACAAAAATAGAAATCTAAATACGAGTGCTAGGGTTCCTGCCAGAACCAACAGCACTAGGTCTTCATAGGCCTTTGCGTTGACACTTTGCATTTTGGTCCTCTCCTGTCTGGCTATCCCAACTGTCCCAGTGGTCTGCTGAGGAGGGAGCAATGTTCTCCTCCAGCATTCAGTCACTCCCACTGTACTTCCTGCTCACTGGTCTGTACTGTGTCTCTGCTGGAGGAGGATGGAGGGTTGCAGAGCTGGCTGCCTCTCCCCTGCCTGGAGCTGGGTGAGGACTGAGGCTTTGTTTCCAGGACTGGCAGAAAGACAGATGCTGGTATGGGTGTCCTCAAGCAGACAGCTCTGGGAGGAAGAGACACATGTATGGAGCCCACTGACCTGTGACTGACATCTAAAAGGCTGGAAAGCACAGGCTGATTGTTTACAGTTGAGGACTCAAAGCTCTTGGCACATAATTAGCCAGATTGGTCCATGTTCTCCCAATCTCTAAGGACTTGCTATTATTAATTGATGGAGAAAAGTGAATGTACTGGGTAGGGGGTGGTATCTAGGCCCCCTCATCTGCTCAGGAAGAAGTTGACTTCTATTCCTCATTTCTGACTTCCAAGTTACTGATCTCATTGTAAAATTCAGACACTTTTTTTTTCAACTACAGAGAGCAACACATGACTTTTATGTCTGTACAGCCACTGACTTAATCAAATAATTTAGAGATAATTAGGTCTTCTATACCAGAAATCTTATTGAATTCTGTTTTCTTAGTTAAAATTTATGTCTTTAAGGAGAACGTTCTGGTTTTCTCTCTATAGTCCTTGTTTGGGGTTTGGAATTTATGCATTGGAGATGTAGATTTTTTGCTGTTTTGAGAGACTGCTCAGGTTTTAATATCTCTGTTCAGTGATGTGTGTTATTATATTAGACAACTGTTTATTTTTACATACTTATCTGGTGACTTGATCACTTGCTTAAATATTTCAGGGTTCTCAGACATCTCTACATTCAAAATGTGGATCATCTCAAGGCTTGCCTGGAAGACAAACTCAGAGTCTGATTTCTCATTCACTGATGTGAAGAAAACTTCAGTCTTTACCCAATTAAATTGAGTGTGTAAGAAATTGTGCTTATGTATGTGTACATAAATGACAAAGGAAAACTATAGAGAGCCCAAATGACCAAATGATGGGAGTATAGAGGATTGGAGAAGGAGGTGTGAGTGTTGAGATTTTTTAGAATTCTTGAACAGGAGAAAAATCGTATTAAACTGAAGTCACTAGTGAGCTCTAGTGGCCAGTTGCGTCAGAGGGTGAATGGGTACACTCCTTGTTCAAAGTTGCTGTTGTGAGTGAGTTTTTACTCTGGTTGCATGTTATTTCGATGGGTGGTTGACGGCGATTATAGGGATGAGGAAGAAGAGGCAGAGCACCCACTCTTGGATACCACAGGACTTTCCAGAACCACAGTGTTACCAGTTGAAGGTGTACCAATGGATGCCTCCAGGTACTAATAGACTTTTACCATGAGGTATTGATTTGTTTTCTCCTACCTGGTTCCAAAACTCCAGAGCTTCCACTTTCATTCAACCTAGACAGATCCTTTCTGAATCCTTCCTTGCCACCTTCATTTGTTGGGGAACACGTCCTGTTTCTTCAAAAGGACCAGTCCTTCTTCTTCTTTCTTCACCCTCA
The DNA here is from genome assembly GCF_009829155.1 of Mustela erminea. Classification (NCBI taxonomy): domain Eukaryota; kingdom Metazoa; phylum Chordata; class Mammalia; order Carnivora; family Mustelidae; genus Mustela; species Mustela erminea. The sequence continues at coordinate 7,015,861 of NC_045614.1, forward strand.
TCTGTGGTTCTTAAAGAGATTTTCAAGAGTGAAGAGTCCATGTTCCCTGGAATCCAAGGTTATGGTATATAAAGATGCAGGGTGGATAAGGGGGGAAAGAGAAGCACACAGGAAAATGCAACATCCAGTCCCCCCTTGACATTCTACCCTTTTTCCTCTGGCAACATCCTGGGAGACACTGAAACTCGCAAGTCCCTATCTCATAGTTTGTGTGATTGCACTTGGGTATCAGGTCTCATCCTTAAGTAGGGACATGGAATCATTAACAAGACACTGGACTAATTTATTCACCTCTTCTGGCCTTTTTTCCTCTTCTTAAAACAAGTGGCTTTGCCCCTTCAACATTAATGATGTGATGATTTCCAACCCTGTTTCCTTTGACCCTAGTTTTGCCTGCCTTAAGTCTATCTTTAACTCCAGGCACCAGGGAAAATTGTGATATGGATCATGTTACATGTCACAGGCCCTACATGGCCCCTATCCTTTATCCATTGTTTTTCTCAAGGTTCCCAGAGATGTGGTCCCTGTTCATCTCCAACCTCATTCTTCACTGTTCCCATGTCCCACCTTGTGCTTCAGCAGATTGCTAAGAGCACTCTGTCCCATGCTGCTTTTTGCGTATGGACCTTTTCCCTTGCTGCCTTCTGTGCCAGATAAGACCAGACTCAATCATCAACCTAGACAACTACTTGCCCAGGAATCTCTTCCTCCAGGAATGCCCCCTGACTCCATCTCTTTAGGCTAAATTTGGGGCTCCTTTCTGTATTTCACTTTGCAGACTGCCTTTATCTTAGCATTTAACTCACTGTATTACAATATCAGGTTTCTGCATCCATTAATGTCCCTGGGAGGTGGGTTCCTCAGGACAAAACCACATCATTAATCATTTTATCACCAACAGCTAACTCTTAGCCTATCCCAAATAATCCCTTCTTGCTCTAGACACTAGAAATGGAATAGAAACAGAAAACAAATATGTATTTAGTACATGAATAAATGGGAAAGTATAAATGACAACTGGTTGTATCCTCCACTTTTAATTTCTTTTTTTTAATTAAATTGATTTATTTATTTTCAGAAAAACAGTATTCATTATTTTTTTCACCACACCCAGTTCTCCATGCAATCTGTGCCCTCTATAATACCCACCACCTGGTACCCCAACCTCCCAACCCCCCGCCACTTCAAACTCCTCAGATTGTTTTTCAGAGTCCATAGTCTCTCATGATTCACCTCCCCTTCCCTCTCACCCTAAGATAAAATATTTCTGATGTGTGGGAAACTCTTCTTAAGGTGAATGCTATTCCTCATTTCCATCACCCATTTGAATCACAATCCAGCCCCTATAGGAAATGAAATTGTTTTCCTCGATTCTAATCCAGATGATGTTAATGCACACAACATACTCCAGGAAATAACCAGAATTGCGGGCATTTCCTGTGCACTCTCTGATATACTGCTCAACAGAACAGATCAGAAGGCAAGAAAGTAAGCCACACTTATTGGAAGTCAAGGGGAATCTTTTACAAACTCTCATACTTTAAAGATGAGTCATGATTCTCTCACCAGAGCTCAGTAGAGATGATTGCCAACTGCTCACCCCACCAAGGGTCAGAATAAAGATGTTCATTCATAATTAAACAATTTGGCTCTGATGTGATCATTTTTATCATTCCAGAGACACTATCTGCTTTAGGGTTTTTGTGAGTTTTCTCTTCTTGAGATAAAATTGGTATGCAACATTATATTAGTTTCAGGTGTACAATATAATGATTCAACATATTGTGCATAGAGGGGTGCCTGAGCAGCTCCCTTACTCAAGAGTCTGCCTTCAGCTCAGATCATGATCCATATGGTACTGGAATTGAGCCCCACATCAGGCTCCCTGCGTGGTACATGAATAAATCTACATGCTCTCCCTCTGGTGCTCCCTCAGCCTGTGCTCAGTCTCTATCTCTCTCAATCTCTCTGTCAAATAATAAGTAAAATTATATATAATGTATATAATTATATAAAATATATATATATGTGTGTATATATATATATATATAATATAGCACATATGATATTTGATGAATTACCAAAATAATTCCAGTTAACATTGACCACCACACAGTTACAAAAAAAACTTTTTCTCCTGGAAAACTTTTTTAAGATTTTGTTTATATATTTGACAGAAAGAGCAAGAGCACAAGCAGGGGAGTTGTAGGCAGAGGGAGAGGGAGAAGTAGGTTCCCCGCTGAGAAAGGAGCCAGATGCAGGACTTGATTCCATGATCCAGGGATCATGAACTGAGCCAAAGACAGATGTTTCGCTGACTGAGCCACCCACTGAGTGATGAGCACCACTGAGGATATGATTCAAAATTCTGTTTGTGATCCCAGTAGCATTTTATCTTATGATACTGAAATGGTTGAAACCTTGATACTTATGTTTTCATTAGACATTTACCAATACTTAACTTCACAGATGAAAGATACTTTGTCAAGCAATAAATGTCCAGGAAGCATCTGGCCCTGTCCCGGCTGGATGTTGATGACTCCTGATACACTATGCATTAAGAAATTGTTCAAACTCAACACACATTAAACAGGCAAACATATCAAACAATGGGCAGAAGATATGAACAGACACATCTCCAACAAGACATACAAATGGCTAGCAGACAAATGAAAAACTGTTCATCATCACTAGCCCTCAGGGAGATTCAAATTAAAACCACATTGAGATATCACCTTACACCAGTTAGAATGGCCACAATTAACAAAACAGGAAACAACATGTGTTGGATAGGATGTGGAGAAAGGGGAACCCTCTTCCACTGTTGGTGGGAATGCAAGTTGGTGCAGCCTCTTTGGAGAACAGTGTGGAGATTCCTCAAGAAATTAAAAATAGAAATTCCCTATGACCCTGCCATTGCACTCCTGGGTATTTACCCCAAAGATACAGATGTCGTGAAAAGAAGGGCCATCTGTACCCCAATGTTTATAGCAGCAATGGCCATGGTCGCCAAACTGTGGAAAGAACCAAGATGCCCTTCAACAGATGAATGGATAAGGAAGATGTGGTCCATATACACTCTGGAGTATTATGCCTCCATCAGAAAGGATGAATACCCAACTTTTGTAGCAACATGGAAGGGACTGGAAGAGATTATGCTGAGTGAAATAAGTCAAGCAGAGAGAGTCAGTTATCATGTGGCTTCACTTATTTGTGGAGCATAACAAATAGCATGGAGGACATGGGGTGTTAGAGAGGAGAAGGGAGTTGGGGTAAATTGGAAAGGGAGGTGAATCATGAAAGACTATGGACTCTGAAAAACAATCTGAGGGGTTTGAAGTAGCGAGGGGGTGGGAGGTTGGGGTATCAGGTGGTGGGTATTATAGAGGGCACGGATTGCATGGAGCACTGGGTGTGGTGCAAAAATAATGAATACTGTTTTTCTGAAAATAAATTACTTAATAAAAAAAAGAAATTGATCCACTTATTTGTGGAGCATAAAAAATAGCATGGAGGACATGGGGAGAAAGAGAGGAGAAGGGAGTTGGGGGAAATTGGAAGGGGAGGTGAACCATGAGAAACTATGGACTCTGAAAAACAATCTGAGGGTTTTGAAGGGGGGGGAGGTCGGGGTATCAGGTGGTGGGTATTATAGAGGGCACGGATTGCATGGAGCACTGGGTGTGGTGCAAAAATAATGAATACTGTTATGCTGAAAATAAAAAATAAATTAAAATAATAATAATGATAATAAATTCTATAAAAAAAAGAAATTGTTCGTGTGGTTTATTATTTGGTTAAAACATTCTCTTTTTCTTCCTTTCTTTTTCTTGGGGAGTAAACCTACATTCTACTCAATGTGAAATAGTCTATCCAGATATTTGAGAGACTCTCAAATTTTCTGACCTCTGAGACATATTTATCTGACCATTTTTAGAGTTCCAGACAAATTGGATAATACAGATTAAGTTTTGAGTTTCACCAGACCTCATATTCCACATTTTTTGTAGAGTGAGTTTCTATCATTTTATCACTAAGGTCTAACATGGTTCTTAACTTTTTAGATTTGATGATTCTAGATATATAGGATAAATGAGTGTCCCAGAGGCCAATAGAGAGGGGTTGATCAACATTATTAAATGTTGCATGGAATGAATAACAGAATGTCGGATTCCTAAACTTTGTAATGTTAAGGCTATTATGCACAGTACTTCACTTCAAGAAATAAAAATAGTAGAGAGATTCTGGAGTCTATCTAGTGCCTATTTCATGGTCATTCCCTGCTTCTATCATCTAGCTGATGAGTTGGCAACATGGAAGCAAGAAATCAAACAAGTGCTTCAGAATTTTTACTCCTGGGATTTTCCCAAAACTCGGTGCCTCAACCCCTTCTCTTTGGTCTGTTCTTGTCCATGGACCTGGTCACCGTGCTTGGGAACCTGCTCATCATCCTGGCCATCAGCTGTGACTCCCACCTCCACACCCCCATGTATTTCTTCCTCTCCAACTTGTCCTTTGCTGACATAACTTTCATCTCCACCACAGTCCCTAAGATGCTGATGAACATCCAAACACAGAGCAAATCCATCACCTATGCAGGCTGCATCTCCCAGATGGATTTCCTTATGGTTTTTGGAGGTATGGACACTTTTCTCTTCACTGGGGTGGCCAATTCCCAATTTGTGACCATCTGTCACCCCTTGCACTACCCAGTCATCATGAACCCGCAGCTCTGTGGCCTCCTGGTTCTCATGTCCTGATTCATCAGTTTGTCATACTCCCTGACCCAGAGTCTGTTGACACTACAGCTTTCCTTCTGAACCTACTGGGTAATTCCACCCTTTTATTGTGAACTTTTATTGTGAACCCTTTTATTGTGCTAAGGCCCTCACACTTGCCTGCTCAGACACATGGGTCAATCATATCCTGCTATATATAGTAACTAGTCTTCTTGGCATCATTCCCATCTCTGGATTCCTTTTCTCCTATACCTGAATCACCTCCTCAATCCTGAGAATCTCATCAACTAATGGGAGGTACAAGGCATTTTCTACCTGTGCATCTCACCTGTCTGTGGTTTCTTTATTCTACGGGACAGGCCTTGGTGTGTATCTCAGTTCTGATGAGTCTTGCTGGAGGGGCATGATTGCCTCGGTGATGTACTCTGTGGTCACCCCAATGCTGAACCCCTTCATCTACAGCCTACAGAACAGGGACATCAAGAAGGCTCTACTAAAAGTTTTGGGCAGAACAAATTACGTTCAATGATATGAATGCTCATCCTGGGTTTTTGAACTGACAGGAACAGCAGCCATTGGCTAAAGAAATTCTGCCTCTTGGTGACATTGAGTTTTACTTCTCACCCATCCTTCATAAGTGACTTTGCTCAGAAATGCTTTGTGAGTCTATTTTCTGATGTACCTTAACCTCTTATGTTGGCTGCTCTGTTATCCTCACTCCCACTCTCCACATCCCCTCCTTTTACTTTCCTATTACTACACCTCAGCTTGGATTTCCAATCCAGAGCCACTTTACATACCAACTCAGAATAGTTCCATGAGGATTACGAAATAGTGCATTTTATCAATAACCATTGCTAGTTCCATTACTAAGCACCTTTGGTGTGCCAGGATGCAGTAGGTGTCTGGAACACAGGAGTGAAGTGGCGAAAAAAAGAAAACAAAAATCTTTGCCCTCATAAAACATAAATCCCGGATCTCAGTTTCTTTTTTTTTTTTCTTTAATAGTTTTCAGGTTTACTTGCTATTTTTGAGACTAGGCATAAATACGGATGGCACTATTCATGAACTCAACCAATGGTACAATAATTATTTTTAATTTTTTCAAGTTATTTATTTTCAGAAAAACAGTATTCATTATTTTTGCACCACACCCAGTGCTCCATGCAATCCATGCCCTCTATAATACCTACCACCTGATACCCCAACCTCCCACCCCCTCGCCACTTCAAACCCCTCAGATTGTTTTTCAGAGTCCATAGTCTCTCATGATTCACCTCCCCTTCCAATTTACCACAACGCCCTTCTCCTCTCTAACACCCCATGTCCTCCATGCTATTTGTTATGCTCCACAAATAAGTGAAACCATATGATAACTGACTCTCTCTGCTTGACTTATTTCACTCAGCATAATCTCTTCCAGTCCCTTCCATGTTGCTACAAAAGTTGGGTATTCATCCTTTCTGATGGAGGCATAATACTCCAGAGTGTATATGGACCACATCTTCCTTATCCATTCGTCCGTTGAAGGGCATCTTGGTTCTTTCCACAGTTCGGCGACCGTGGCCATTGCTGCTATAAACATTGGGGTACAGATGGCCCTTCTCTTCATGACATCTGTATCTTTGGGGTAAATACCCAGGAGTGCAATAGCAGGGTCATAGGGAAGTTCTATTTTTAATTTCTTGAGGAATCTCCACACTGTTCTCCAAAGAGGCTGCACCAACTTGCATTCCCACCAACAGTGGAAGAGGGTTCCCCTTTCTCCACATCCTCTCCAAGACATGTTGTTTCCTGTCTCGCTAATTTTGGCCATTCTAACTGGTGTAAGGTGATATCTAAATGTGGTTTTAATTTGAATCTCCCTGAGGGCTAATGATGATGAACATTTATTCATGTCTCTGATAGCCATTTGTATGTCTTGATTGGAGAAGTGTCTGTTCATATCTTCTGCCCAGTTTTTGATATGGTTGCCTGTTTCGTGTGTGTTGAGTTTGAGGAGTTCTTTATAGATCCTGGATATCAACCTTTTGTCTGTCCTGTCATTTGCAAATGTCTTCTCCCATTCCATGGGAGGCCTCTTTGTTTTTTTGACTGTTTCCTTTCCTGTGCAGAAGCTTTTGATTTTGATGAAGTCCCAAAAGTTTATTTTCGCTTTTGTTTCCTTTGCTTTTGAAGACATATCTTGAAAGATGTTGCTGTGGCTGATATCGAAGAGATTACTGCCTATGTTCTCCTCTAGGAGTCTGATGGATTCCTATCTCACATTGAGGTCTTTTATCCATTTTGAGTTTATCTTTGTGTACGGTGTAAGAGAATGGTCCAGTTTCATTCTTCTACTTACAGCTGTCCAGTTTTCCAAGCACCATTTATTGAAGAGACTGTCTTTTTTCCACTGTATATTTTTTCCTGTTTTGTCGAAGATTAATTGACCATAGAGTTGAGGGTCCATATCTGGCTCTCTACTCTGTTCCACTGGTGTATGTGTCTGTTTTTATGCCAGTACCATGCTGTCTTGGTGATCACAGCTTTGTAGTAAGGCTTGAAATCAGGTACCATGATGCCCCCCCATTTTATTTTTGTTTTTCAACATTTCCTTAGCGATTCGGGGTCTCTTCTGATTCCATACAAATTTTAGGATTATTTGCTCCAGCTCTTTGAAGAATACCGGTGGAATTTTGATCGGAACGGCATTAAAAGCAATAAAAGATTGCTCTAGGCAGTATAGACATTTTAACAATGTTTATTCTTCCGATCCAAGAGCATGGAATGGTCTTCCATCTTTTTGTGTCTTCTTCAGTTTCTTTCATGAGTGTTCTGTAGTTCCTCAAGTACAGATCCTTTACCTCTTTGGTTAGGTTTATTCTCAGGCTTCTTATGGTTCTTGGTGCTATAGTAAATGGAATCTATTCTCTGATTTCCCTTTCTGTATTTTCATTGTTAGTGTATAAGATAGTCACTGATTTCTGCACATTGACTTTGTATCCTGCCACATTGCTGAATTTCTGTATGAGTTATAGGTAGTTTGGGGGTGGAGTCTTTTGGGTTTTCCATATAAAGAATCATGTCATCTGCAAAGAGAGAGAGTTTGACTTCTTCAGTGCCAATTTGGATACCTTTTATTTCTCTTTGTTGTCTGATTGCTGTTGCTAGGACTTCTAATACTATGTTGAACAAGAGTGGTGAAAGTGGGCATTCTTGTCTTGTTCCTGATCCCATTGAATGGGAGAAGATATTTGCAAATGACAGGACAGACAAAAGGTTGATATCCAGGATCTATAATGAACTCCTCAAACTCAACACACACAAAACAGGCAAACATATCAAAAAATGGGAAGAAGATATGAACAGACACTTCTCCAATCAAGACATACAAATGGCTAGCAGACAAATGAAAAACTGTTCATCATCACTAGCCCTCAGGGAGATTCAAATTAAAACCACATTGAGATATCACCTTACACCAGTTAGAATGGCCAAAACTAGCAGGACAGGAAACAACATGTGTTGGACAGGATGTGGAGAAAGGGGAAACCCTCTTACACTGTTGGTGGGAATGCAAGTTGGTGCAGCCTCTTTGGAGAACAGTGTGGAGATTCCTCAAGAAATTAAAAATAGAACTTCCCTATGACTCTGCCATTGCACTCCTGGGTATTTACCCCAAAGATACAGATGTCATGAAAAGAAGGGCCATCTGTACCCCAGTGTTTATAGCAGCAATAGCCACGGTCGCCAAACTATGGAAAGAACCAAGATGCCCTTCAACGGACGAATGGATAAGGAAGATGTGGTCCATATACACTCTGGAGTATTATGCCTCCATCAGAAAGGATGAATACCCAACTTTTGTAGCAACATGGAAGGGACTGGAAGAGATTATGCTGAGTGAAATAAGTCAAGCAGAGAGAGTCAATTATCATATGGTTTCACTTATTTGTGGAGCATAACAAATAGCATGGAGGACATGGGGTGTTAGAGAGGAGAAGGGAGTTGGGGTAAATTGGAAGGGGAGGTGAATCATGAGAGACTATGGACTCTGAAAAACAATCTGAGGGGTTTGAAGTGGCAAGGGGGTGGGAGGTTGGGGTACCAGGTGGTGGGTATTATAGAGGGCACGGATTGCATGGAGCACTGGGTGTGGTGCAAAAATAATGAATACTGTTTTTCTGAAAATAAATAAATTAATTTAAAACAATAGGTATTTCAATTTTGAAAAAAAACTGATCAAGTTCTTTTTACTCTCCAGTTCAATTAAATCTTAATTGGTATTGGTGGAACTCACACATGAGGATTTTTAAAGTGTATCAGATGTTTCAAACATGAAGCCAAGATTGAGAACCAGTGGCATACATGCTCTCATACAACCTGCATCAATAGATTTAATCAAAGCCCAAGTTTTAAGGGAAATAGACGTGACAGTGAAAATGGGTGAGAATATATTTCATTGTTTATTTAAATTCAATTAGTTAACATACAATGTATAATTAATTTTGAAATAGAGATCAGTGAGTTATCAGTCTTTTTTAATTCTCAGAGCTTATTACACCATGTACTGTTCTGAATGTCCATCACCCAGTTACCCTATACCCCAAACCCTTCCATCTAGCAAACCTCAGTTTGTTTCCTTTTTTTAAAGATTTTATTTGACAGAGATCACAAGTAGGCAGAGAAGCAGAGAGAGAGAGAGGAGGAAGCAGGCTCCCTGTTGAGTAGAGCACCAGATGTGGGGCTCAATCCCAGGACCCCAAAGGCAGAGGATTTAACCCACTGAGCCACCCAGGCACCCCAAATCTCAGTTTGTTTCTTATCATTAAGAGTCACTTTTGGTTTGTCTCCCTCTCTGATTTCATCTGGTTTGATTTTTTCTCTCTCTTCTATGATCCTCTGTTTTGTTTCTTAAATTCCACATATCAGTGAGATCATATAATAATTGTCTTTCTCTGATTGACTTATTTCCCTTACCATAACACCCTCTAGTTCCACCCATATATTTGCAAGTGGCAAGATTTCATTTTTTGATGGCTGAGTAGTATTCCAGAGAATATATTATAGAAGATAGTTTGAATTTCTACAGGATACCCGGGTCATTGGTTACAAATACAGAGGATTCCACAGGTTAATAAGATTCAATTGTGCAGTGATTTTGCCATCCAGCACCAGAATATTCCCTTAATTCCATCCAAGGAGTACCAAGATAATCAATATTTAGATATGACAAATCAGGAGGAATAGGAACCATGAGCTACCAAAATTATATGACCAAAGAGGCATGTTTGCCAATTCCATATGTTTAGTTTTGCAATCATTTATAGTTAACAGACAAAAAATGTCCAAGACTAAACTGTTCTGTTAAGGAGCCTCTGCAAAGCTCTCTTGACGTCCCTGTTCCGCAGGCTGTAAATGAAGGGATTCAGCATGGGAACAACCAAAGCATACATTACTGAGGTCACTGCACCCTGCCTGGGAGAATGGGAGACAGCTGAACTGAGGTATACACCAAGAGCTGTTCCATAAAACAAGATAACAACTGACAGGTGAGAGACACAGGTGGAAAAGGCTTTGTACTTCCCACCTGTGGATGGGACTCTCAGAATGGAGGAAACAATTCGTGTATAAGAACAAAGGATCCCTGAGAGTGGAACACCACCAAAGATGGCACCAATAAAATACATTAGTATGCTGTGGATGGAGGTATCAGAGCAGGCAAGATGGAAGAGTTGAGGTGCATCACAAAAGAAATGATGAATTTCCACATTTGTGCAGAAGGTGAGTTGGGACACCATCAAACAATGAATCTGAGAGTCTAAGAGACTGCCAAAAAACATCAGGACCAACAAGCCACAGAGGTATGGGTTCATGATGACTGAGTAGTTCAGGGGGTGACAAATGGCCACAAACCGGTCATAGGCCATCACAGCCAGGAGTAGATCATCCAAACATGCAAACAGGAAAAAAAAGGACACCTGAGTTAGGCAGCCTGCATAGGTGATAGACTTGCTGTGTGTTTGAATGTTCACCAGCATCTTGGGGATTGTCGTGGTGCTGAAACCAATATCAGCCAAGGACAGGTTGGAGAGGAAGAAGTACATGGGTGTGTGGAGGTGGGAGTCAGAGCTGATGGCCAGGATGATGAACAGGTTCCCAAGCACAGTGACCAGGTACATGAACAGGAACAGCCCAAAGAAAAAGGGCTCCAGTTCTGGATCATCTGAGAGGCCCAGAAGAAGGAACTCTGAGACAACTGTTAGATTCTCTGCTTCCAGGCAGGTGGGACACCTCTCAAAAGAGAAGAGAGTATTGAATACACAAAACAAGTGTAGAGACACCCAGCTAAATGCGCCTATTTTGAGGCAAGCAATTTGCAATTGCCCAGCATACATCCCACTACCTTCGGCAACATTTCTCAATTGTAAACTCTTCTTAGAACTCTTTCCTTACTGCTGTCTGAGTTACTTACCTGTGTATATATATACACCCACTATGAAGATATTGAGCCAAAGAATGATAGAGAAACATAAAAATATACAAACATAAAAATACCTAGTTATACTTGGCTTCAGAACTCATATTTGTTACCAGTAAAAACTGAGTTTCTTGCTTTCCCTGCATGATCCCATTCTCCTGCATTTCAGTTGCCCAAAGACAAACACTGTCATTAACGTGATAGATGTATTTTTCCTTTCAATGTTTCCATAATATTAGTATTGATTCATGCATCCATAAACAGTTTTTTTAAAAATGTACTTAATACTATAATAATACACATATTGTTTCCTGAGCTCTCACTTACCACAAGAATGTGTTTTAAGTGTCTGTGAAATATATCCATCTATTTCAAGCACTTCAAAAGTGGCATAGTATTACCTGAAAGACGATCTTTAAGATCTCTTAATTTCTTATTACCCTTTTTAAAAAATTTTTTTATTTATTTATTTTCAGCATAACAGTATCATTATTTTTTCACCACACCCAGTGCTCCATGCAATCTGTGCCCTCTATAATACTCACTACCTGGTACACCGACCTCCCATTACCCTTTTTTAAAAAATTATTTATTTATTCTGAGAGACACACAGAGAGAGTACAAGCTGGGAGAGGTAGAGGGAGAGAGAGAACTTTAAGCTGACTTCACACTGAGCACAGAGCCCAATGTGGGGCTCCATCTCAGGACTCTGAGATCATGACCTGAGCCAAAATCAAGAGTTGGACACTTAGCTGACTGACCCACCCAGATGCCCCTTATTAGAATATTCCTAATAAAATTCTTGTGCCCACCTCTGTATTACACAAATGAGAATTTCTATAATATATAGGCATAAAAGATGATAACATTCTAAAAAATCAATATATGTATGATTTTACTATTTATTATCTACATTTGTTTTCCTAATAGAAAGTATAGATAAAATCAACTTCATGTTTTTATTATCAAGGTATAGAATTAGAAAGGTCCCCAAAGTCTCTGTTCCAACGATCTTTCCATGATAAATCCAGAGGAGAATACCTATCTTGGATAAGGAATAATATTTTTTTATAACTGATTTCTAAAATAGGCTGCAAAATGCATTACTATTCATAGAAAATCTTATGATCTATAATATTCATGTAGTAAAGGCCCCAGTAAATCACTTATCCCATTTCCCTAATCACAGGTGAACTCACAGAATCCCAAGAGAAGGAATTCTTGGTCCTGTTTCTGTTTGCTCATCTGGAACTAAAGCATGTTTGAAAAGAAAGCAACCATTCGACACTGGTGGAGTGCACAGAGCCCCGGGATGGGAATCAAACTAAACATGGAGTTTATGTCAACATCCCAACCTCTCTGTGCTGTTATCCTCCCTCTAGAAATGGGGAGACCATTAACCATATCAAGATACAGATGGCCTCTAAAAGAAGTTTGCACCCAATAAATATTCAGTCATGGTTTGTAAATCAGAATAGCATTGTTATTGGAATGGTGGGTTTATGGGTGAAACCCAATCCTAAGAAAGGTTTAATGACTTTTACTTTATTATATATCAGGTAGAAGCCTGTCATGTCCCAGGAAATTCACTCAAAAATGCATGGAAATTGGGGTGCCTGGTGACTCTTTGGTTAAGTGTCCAACTCTTGATTTTGTCTCAGGTTATAATTGCAGGTTTGAGGAATCAAGTCTGGCACCCACTTGCTCTCCCTCTCCAAAAAGAAATAAAAAGATGAAAGAAAGAAAAAAAGAAAGAGAGAGAGAAAGAGAGGGTGGAAATGGTAAAATGTGTCTCAGTTGATTGCAGTAAAATTTGCCTCCCTTTCTCTTTTTTTTGGCCTCCCTTTCTCTTTTTCTCTCTTTAAATTTTCATCTTTATGGAAATCTCCAGTAATTTTCAAATGAAGAGTCTATTAAGTGGAAAAAGATCAGTCTCTTAGAAAATCTGTGGAATAGATACAGAGAAGCACTGTTTTATTTTTTATATAGATCTATGAAACATCACTGGAAGCAAGCAAAGCACCCAAGGCATGGAACCCATTCAGTCTATTCCCTGTCTCTGAGAACCAAAGAAGGGTCCATTCAATATTTAACAGAGATCACTGGTTCTCTTGGAGCCTACACTGTGCCAAGCAAAGTCTAAGCTCTGAGAAATCAGAAATGACTGTGATTTAGTTGCTTCCCTCCAAACACTTAATATCTACCTGCATAAGGACCAAAAAAAAGTTCTATCAGGATCTAGGGAAAACTGAACCTTCTGATCACAGGATATTATAGTTGGAGAGATGGTGCTTAGCCTTTGTAATGACAATAACAACCACAATAATACCTAAAATTTACCTTATCCTTACTATATGCATCTAACATATTTAGTCACATGTTCAGTGTTCATCTTAATTCTTGCTCAGTATAGTTTTAGAAACTGGCTCAAAGACATTAAGAACTCTCCCAGTGTCATACAGATGAAAGTAGAGCAGATAGGATTCAGAATTTAGTGGTGGGTCTCTGAGGTGCATGAACTGACTTATTTGTTCTGTTTCCCTGCACTTCAGAGAGTTTAAGCAGAAGTCCAGAGATCTTTTCCAAAATTGCTAAGATAATCTTGCAACAGTTTTATATCTCCTAAGAATGGAATCTAACATATTGACCCCATATCTCCCTTAGAGATCAAGAGGGCCTAAATTAAAAAAAAAAAAGAGGGCCTAATTTATAGGAATGGGGGAGGAAGTGGAATGTGAAGCAAAATCTGAGAGCTGAGATGAAAAAGAGAGCTACCCTGAATTGTCATGAGCTGACTCTTCATGATCTCTACCTTTATCTCAGCCATCTTTTCTACAGTTGATGCAGCAGGTGTCTACATTCAAACCTGAATTCATCCCCTTTTTACCCCAGGATCTGGAAAAACTTAAAAAGCTTCTGCATAGCAAATAAAACAATCAACAATACTAAAAGGCAACTATGGAATGGAAGATGATATTTGCAAATGCCATATCTGATAAAGGGTTAGTATCCAAAATATGCAAAAAAACTTATGAAACTCAACACCCCAAAAACAAATAATCCAATTAAAACATGAACAGAATACAGGAATAGATCATTTTCCAAAGAAGATGGCCATACAGATGGCCAACATTGTTCATCGTCAGGGAAATGAAATCAAATGAAAATCAAAACTACCATATTACTTCCTACCTGTCAGAGTGGCTAAAATCAACAATACAAGAAACAAGAGTTGGTGAGGATGTGGAGAAAAAGGAACAGTTGTGTTCTGTTGGCAGGAATGCAAACTGGTGCAGCCACTCTAGAAAACAGAATGGAGGCTCCTCAGAAAGGTAAAATAGAACTACTCACTACAACTATACCAACAGGTGTAAAAATCTTGCACTTTTTGCAATGTAATTTTTTACCTCATATGAAAAATGAAGATTTGCTGTGAGTGCAAAGTTGTTATAGATAAGGTGTAGCTATGGACTTGAATATAATTTGGGTAAAAGCAAAGTCATATGACAAAGAAAAGACAAGTTAATAGTCTAAAGCTGTGGATTTTAATACACATAAAGGATGGTTTGATAATTTTAGAACAAGGCTGAACTTAAGAAAAAACATCAAGATAACAGGAGAAGCTTTTGATTTTGATGAAGCGAGTTTACCAGCTAAAAGCAGATGAGTTCCCAAACACTATTAAGAAAAGATGTCTGCCTAAACAGATTTTAGTGCAGATGAAAGTGCCCTATTTTGGGGGTGAGGGGAGGGTCACAAAGGACATTTGTTAGTAAAGAAGAGAAGCAAACACTGGAATTTGAGGCAGGAAGGGATAGATGAACTCTAGTGTTTAGTTAGGTTTATGATCAGGACTGCCTTTATCTGTTGGTATAGTTGTAGTGTCAGCTTGACAAATGTCCCTTTCCTTTTTTTTTTTTTTTAACAGTGGTCCTTACTTTAGATTCATTTATTTTGAAATGGTGGGCAACTGCAGCTACAGACCTCAACTATGGTACATATCAAGCAATTCAACATTTTCTTGTAATGTCAAACTTCTCTATGTTTCTTGAAATGGGTCCCATGATGTTATTCAAAGTTTATGATATTGCACTAAACACAATGAAAAAGAGGGGAGAAATGCAAAGAGGTCAATTTTTACTGGGATATGCAATTTGCTGGAGAGATGAACTGCTCACGTGGAGATGATAAGTGTCACAGGACATTTTAAGCAGATACTCGCAATACTTGAGTCACTGCAATAGCAACAGGATGTGGCTGCCAAATTTTTACAGTAGTACAGTACAAACTATGGTTAATTTTATGCGGTTATGCATTAATACAGCATCTTGGCATTTGTTTACATTTCTCTATATTTCAAATGGTGCCATTTAAGTCTGTGTTTGTGTGCATAAATTTTAATAATTGGGTGAGCCTGGTGGTGGGTATTATGGAGGGCACATATTGCATGCAGCACTGGGTGCAGTGCATAAACAATGAATTCTGGAAGGCTGAAAATCAGGGGGGGTGGGAGGTTGGGGTACCAGGTGGTGGGTATTATAGAGGGCATGGACTACATGGAGCACTGGGTGTGGTGAAAAAATAATAAATACTGTTTTTCTGAAAATAAATAAATTAATTTTTAAAAAAAGAAAGAAAAAAAAGAAATTTAAAAAATAAATAAAACTTTAAAAAAATAGAACTATTCTATGATCCAGTAACTGCACCTCTGAGTATTTAAAAGACAAAATAAGGGGCGCCTGGGTGGCTCAGTGGGTTAAGCCCCTGCCTTTGGCTCAGGTCATGATCCCAGGGTCCTGGGATCGAGCCCCACATCGGGCTCTCTGCTCAGCTGGGAGCCTGCTTCCCTTCTTCTCTCTCTGCCTGCCTCTCTGCCTACTTGTGATCTCTCTCTCTGTCAAATAAATAAATAAAAATCTTAAAAAAAAAATAAAAAAAAAATAAAAGACAAAATAATATTGACCTATGGGGCAACTGTCTGGCTCAATCATTAGGGGTCTGCCTTGTGCTCAGGTCATGATCTCTGAGTCTTGAAATCAAGTCCTGCATCAGGCTGCCTGCTCAGCAGGAAGCCTGCTTCTCTCTCTCCCACTCCCCCGCTTGTGTTCCCTCTCTTGCTGTCTCTCTCTCTCTCTGTCAAATAAATAAATAACATCTTTTTTTAATTAATTTATTTTCAGAAAAACAATATTCATTTTTTTTTCACCACACACAGTGCTCCATGCAATCCGTGCCCTCTATAACACCCACCACCTGGTACCCCAACCTCCCAACCCCCCGACACTTCAATCCCCTCAGACTCTTTTTCAGAGTCCATGGTCTCTCATGATTCACCTCCCCTTCCAATTTACCCCAACTCCCTTCTCCTCTCTAACACCACTTGTCCTCCATGCCTTTTGTTATGCTCCACAAATAAGTGAAACCATATGATAACTGACTCTCTCTGCTTGGCTTATTTCACTCAGCATAATCTCTTCCAGTCCCTTTGCTACAAAAGTTGGGTATTCGTCCTTTCTGATGGAGGCATAATACTCCATAGTGTATATGGACCACATCTTCCTTATCCATTCATCCGTTGAAGGGCATCTTGGTTCTTTCAACAGTTTGGCGACCATGGCTATTGCTGCTATAAACATTGGGGTACAGATGGCCCTTCTTTTCACTACATCTGTATCTTTGGGGTAAATACCCAGGAGTGCAATGGCAGGGTCATAGGGAAGTTCTATTTTTAATTTCTTGAGGAATCTCCACACTGTTCTCCAAAGAGGCTGCACCAACTTGCATTCCCACCAACAGTGTAAGAGGGTTCCCTTTCTCCACATCCCCTCCAACACATGTTGTTTCCTGTCTTGCTAATTTTGGCCATTCTAACTGGTGTAAGGTGATATCTCAATGTGGTTTTAATTTGAATCTCCCTGAGGGCTAGTGATGATGAACAGTTTTTCTTTTGTCTGCTAGCCATTTGTATGTCTTGATTGGAGAAGTGTCTGTTCATATCTTCTTCCCATTTTTTGATATGTTTGCCTGTTTTGTGTGTGTTGAGTTTGAGGAGTTCATTATAGATCCTGGATATCAACCTTTTGTCTGTCCTGTCATTTGCAAATATCTTCTCCCATTCAATGGGATCAGGAACAAGACAAGAATGCCCACTTTCACCACTCTTGTTCAACATAGTATTAGAAGTCCTAGCAACAGCAATCAGACAACAAAGAGAAATAAAAGGTATCCAAATTGGCACTGAAGAAGTCAAACTCTCTCTCTTTGCAGATGACATGATTCTTTATATGGAAAACCCAAAAGACTCCACCCCCAAACTACCTATAACTCATACAGAAATTCAGCAATGTGGCAGGATACAAAGTCAATGTGCAGAAATCAGTGACTTTCTTATACACTAACAATGAAAATACAGAAAGGGAAATCAGAGAATAGATTCCATTTACTATAGCACCAAGAACCATAAGAAGCCTGAGAATAAACCTAACCAAAGAGGTAAAGGATCTGTACTTGAGGAACTACAGAACACTCATGAAAGAAACTGAAGAAGACACAAAAAGATGGAAGGCCATTCCATGCTCTTGGATCGGAAGAATAAACATTGTTAAAATGTCTATACTGCCTAGAGCAATCTATAGTTTTAATGCCATTCCGATCAAAATTCCACCGGTATTCTTCAAAGAGCTGGAGCAAATAATCCTAAAATTTGTATGGAATCAGAAGAGACCCCGAATCGCTAAGGAAATGTTGAAAAACAAAAATAAAGCTGGGGGCATCACGTTACCTGATTTCAAGCTTTATTACAAAGCTGTTATAACCAAGACATCATGGTACTGGCATAAAAACAGACACATAGACCAGTGGAACAGAGTAGAGAGCCCAGATATGGACCCTCAACTCTATGGGCAAATAATCTTCGACAAAACAGGAAAAAATATACAGTGGAAAAAAGACAGTCTCTTCAATAAATGCTGCTGGGAAAACTGGGCAGCTATATGTAGAAGAATGAAACTCGACCATTCTCTTATACCGTACACAAAGATAAACTCAAAATGGATAAAAGACCTCAATGTGAGACAGGATTCCATCAGAATCCTAGCGGAGAACATAGGCAGTAATCTCTGCGATATCAGCCACAGCAACTTCTTTCAAGATATGTCTCCAAAGGCAAAGGAAACAAAAGAGAAAATAATCTTTTGGGACTTCATCAAAATATTTTTTTTAAAAAATAGTGATTCAAAAGGATACATGCACACTGATGTTCATAGCAGCATTTTCAACAACAGTCTTATTGGGAAACTGTTGAGAAACAGCCTAAGTGTCCATCGACTGATGAATGGATGAGGAAGATGTGCTGTATGTATACAATAGAATACTAGCCAGCCTTCAAAGGAATGAGATTTGCAATGGAGCTAGAGAGTATTATACTAAGCAAAAGAAGTCAGTCAGAAAAAGAATACTACCATATGATTTCACTCATATATGGAATTTAAGAAACAAAACAAACTAGCAAAGGAGGAGGGGAAACACAGAGAGAGGAAAACCAAGAAACATACTCCTAACAAACTGATGGTTACCAGAGGGAAGGTGGGTGGGAGGATGGGTGAAATAAGTGAAGGGATTAAAGAGGGACTTGACCTGATGAGTGCGGGGTGATGTCCGGAAGTGTGGAATCAACATATTGTACAACTGAAACTAATAGTATACTGTATGTTAACTAACTGCAATTTATTTTATTATTACGTTAGTCACCATGCAGTACATCACTAGTTTTTGATGTAATGTTCCCTGGTTCATTATTTGCGTATAACACCCAATGCTCTGTGCAATACATGCCCTCCTTAAAACCCACCACCAGGCTATCTCATCCCCCAGTCCCTCCCTTCTAAAACCCTCAGGTTGGTCCCTGGAGTCCTGTGGACTCCACAGTCTCTCATGGTTCATGTCCCCTCTGATTCCCACCCCTCTTCATTTTTCCCTCCTTTCTTCTAACTGGAATTTAAATAAAAACTTTTTTGAAAGGTGAGCTGGACACAAAAATAAATAAATAAAATCAGGAAGTGAAAAAAAAAATGTGCTCCTATCCTTAACTCTGAAATGATGATAATGCATGTTGCTGTCTCTCCGGGGTTGGCAATGCAGATAAAAGTTTGCAAACTACGTAGAAAATTCATCTCAGTGTCTGGCACATGGAGTCCCAAGCTAATGGTTTGCAACATTGTGTTTACTGATATCATTTCCTTCATCACCATCATCATCACCTTCATGACCATTTGGAGGACTTAGGGAACAGTTAAAAAGGACCTCTTTCCTGTTCTGATGGGATGATGCCAGGAGAAATAGAACTAGCAAGAGACTAAAACAGAAATCTAAATAAGAGTGCTAGGGTCCATACCAGAACCAACAACACTAGGTCTTCATAGGGTTTTGCGTTGAATCTTTGCTTTGGTACCCTCCTGTCTGGCTATCCCAACTGTCCCAGTGGTCTGATGAGGAGGGAACAATGCTCTCTCTCCCTGTCCCTCCTGAATTCAGTCACTCCCACTGTACTTCCTACTCACTGTTCTGTACAGTGTCTCTGCTGGAGGAAGATGGAGGATTGCAGAGCTGGCTGCCTCTCCCCTGCCTGGAGTTGGGTGAGGACTGAGGCTTTGTTTCCAGGAGTGGCAGGAAGACAGATGCCGGTATGGGTGTCCTCAAGCAGATGGCTCCGGGAGGAGGAGACACATGTATGGAGCCCACTGACCTGGGACTGACAAATAAAAGGCTGGAAAGAACAGGCTGATTGTTTACAGTTGAGGGCTCAAAGCACTTGGCACATAATTAGCCAGATTGGTCCATGTTCTCCCAATCTCTAAGGACTTGCTCTTATTAGTTGATGGAAAGACGTGAACGCACTGGGTTGGGAGGTGGTATCTAGACCCCCTCCTCTTCTCCGGAAGAAGCTGACTTCTGTTCCTCATTTCTTACTTCCAAGTTACTTATCTCATCGTAAAATTCAGACACTTTTTTTTCAACTACAGAGAGCAACACATCACTTTTATATCTGTACAGCCACTGACTTAATCAAATAATTTAGAGATAATTTGGTCTTCTATACCAGGAATCTTTTTGAATTTCTCTTTTCTCAGTTAAAATTTATGTATCTAAGGAGAACTTTCTGTTTTTCTCTTTATAGTCCTGGTTTGGGGGTTGGAATTTATGCATTGGAGACATGGGTTTTTTGCTGTTTTGAAAGACAGCTCAGGTTTTAATTTCTCTGTTCAGTGATGTGTGTTATTATATTAGACAACTGTTCATTTTTACATATTTATCTTGTGACTTGATCCCTTGCTTAAATACTTCAGGGGTTGGTTCTCAGAGACCTCTACATTCAAAATGTGGATCATCTCAAGGCTTGGATGGAAGATAAACTCAGAGTTTGATTTCTCATTCACTGATGTGAAGAAAACTTCAGTATTTACCCAATTAAATTGAGAGTGTAAGAGATTGTGCTTATGTATGTGTACATAAATGACAAAGGAAAATTATAGAGAGCCCAAATGACCAAATGATGGGAGTATAGAGGATTGGAGAAGTAGGTGTAAGTGTTGAGATGTTTTAGAATCCTTGAACAGGAGGAAAATCGTATTAAACTGAACTCACTAGTGAGCTCTAGTGGCCACTTGCGTCAGAGGGTGAATGGGTACACTCCTTGTTCAAAGTTGCTGTTGTGAGT
The DNA here is from genome assembly GCF_009829155.1 of Mustela erminea. Lineage (NCBI taxonomy): Eukaryota > Metazoa > Chordata > Mammalia > Carnivora > Mustelidae > Mustela > Mustela erminea. The sequence continues at coordinate 7,036,778 of NC_045614.1, forward strand.
GAGTTTTTACTTTGGTTACATGTTATTTCGATGGCTGGTTGATGGCGATTATAGGGATGAGGAGGAAGAAGCAGAGCACCCACTCTTGGATACCACAGGACTTTCCAGAACCACACTGTTTAGTGACACTGTTACCAGCTGGAGGTGTACCAATGGATTCATCCAGGTACTAGTAGACTTTTACCATGAGGTATCGATTTGTTTCTCCTACCTGGCTCCAAAACTCCAGAGCTTCCACCTTCACTCAGCCTAGACAGATCCTTTCTGAATCCTTCTTTGCCACCTTCATTTGTTGGGGAACACGTCCTGTTTTTTCAAAAGGACCTGTCCTTCTTCTTCTTTCTTCACCCTCATCTGTGGTTCTTAAAGATATTTTCAAGAGTGAAGAGTCCATGTTGCCTGGTATCCAGGGTTATGGTATATAAAGACGCAGGTAGATAAGGGGAAAAGAGAATCACACAGGACGATCCACATCCAGTCCCCCCTTGACATTCTACCCTTTTGCTCTTGGAACATCCTGGGAGACACTAAAACTGGAAGTCCATGTTTTTGTTTTTTGTTTTTTGTTTTTTTTACTGTTTCCTTTCTGTGCAGAAGCATTTGATTTTGATGAAGTCCCAAAAGTTTATTTTTTTCATTTATTTAATTTTAGCAAAACAGTATCATTTTTTCACCATGCCCAGTGCTCCATGCAATCCGTGCCCTCTATAATACCCACCACCTGGTACCCCGACCTCCCACCCCCCGACACTTCAAACTCCTCAGATTGTTTTTCAGATCCATAGTCTCTCATGAGTCACCTCCCCTTCCAATTTACCCCAACCCCCTTCTCTGTAACTCCCCATGTCCTCCATGCTTTTTGTTATGCTCCACAAATAAGTGAAACCGTATGATAATTGACTCCTTCTGCTTGGCTTATTTCACTCAGCATAATCTCTTCCAGTCCCGTCCATGTTGCTACAAAAGTTGGGTATTCATCCTTTCTGATGGAGGCATAATACTCCAGAGTGTATATGGACCACATCTTCCTTATCGATTCGCCCGTTGAAGGGCATCTTGGTTCTTTCCACAGTTTGGCGACCATGGCCATTGCTGCTATAAACATTGGGGGTACAGATGGCCTTTCTTTTCACGACATCTGTATCTTTGGGGTAAACACCCAGGAGTGCAATGGCAGGGTCATAGGGAAGTTCTATTTGTAATTTCTTGAGGAATCTCCACACTGTTATCCAAAGAGGCTGCACCAACTTGCATTCCCACCAAGAGTGTAAGAGGGTTCCCCTTTCTCCACATCCTCTCCAACACATGTTGTTTCCTGTCTTGCTAATTTTGGCCATTCTAACTGGTGTAAGGTGATATCTCAATGTAGTTTTAATTTGAATCTCCCTGATGGCTAGTGATGATGAACATTTTTTCATGTGTCTGATAGCCATTTGTATGTCTTGATTGGAGAAGTGTCTGTCCATATCTTCTGCCCATTTTTTGATATGCTTGTCTGTTTCGTGTGTGTTGAGTTTGAGGAGTTCATTATAGATCCTGGATATCAACCTTTTGTCTGTACTGTCATTTGCAAATATCTTCTCCCATTTCGTGGGTTGCCTCTTTGTTTTCTTGACTGTTTCCTTTGCTGTGCAGAAGCTTTTGATTTTGATGAAGTCCCAAAAGTTTATTTTCACTTTTGTTTCCTTTGCCTTTGGAGACATATCTTGAAAGAAGTTGCTGTGGCTGACATCGAAGAGATTACTGCCTATGTTCTCCTCTAGGATTCTGATGGATTCCTGTCTCACATTGAGGACTTTTATCCATTTTGAGTTTATCTTTGTGTACGGTGTAAGAGAATGGTCAAGTTTCATTCTTCTACATATAGCTGTCCAGTTTTCCCAGCACCATTTATTGAAGAGACTGTCTTTTTTCCACTGTACATTTTTTCCTGTTTTGTCGAAGATTATTTGACCAAAGAGTTGAGGGTCCATATCTGGGCTGGTCTATGTGTCTGTGTTTATGCCAGTACCATGCTGTCTTGGTAATCACAGCTTTGTAGTAAAGCTTGAAATCAGGTAACGTGATGCCCCCAGCTTTATTTTTGTTTTTCAACATTTCCTTAGCGATTCGGGGTCTCTTCTGATTCCATACAAATTTTAGGATTATTTGCTCCAGCTCTTTGAATAACACTGGTGGAATTTTGATCGGAATGCCATTAAAAGCATTAAAAGATTGCTCTAGGCAGTATAGACATTTTAACAATGTTTATTCTTCTGATCCAAGAGCATGGGATGGTCTTCCATCTTTTTGTGTCTTCTTCAATTTCTTTCATGAGTGTTCTGTAGTTCCTCAATTACAGATCCTTTAACTCTTTGGTTAGGTTTATTCCCAGGTATCTTATGGTTCTTGGTGCTATAGTAAATGGAATCGATTCTCTAATTTCCCTTTCTGTATTTTCATTGTTAGTGTATGAGAAAGCCACTGATTTCTGCACATTGACTTTGTATCCTGCCACGTTGCTGAATTGCTGTATGAGTTCTAGTAGTTTAGGGGTGGAGTCTTTTGGGTTTTCCATATAAAGAACCCACGGAATGGGAGACGATATTTGCAAATGACAGTACAGACAAAAGGTTGATATCCAGGATCTATAATAAACACCTCAAACTCAACACACACAAAACAGAAAATAATATCAAAAAATGGGCAGAAGATATGAACAGACACTTCTCCAATGAAGACATACAAATGGCTATCAGACAAATGAAAAAATGTTCATCATCACTAGCCATCAGGGAGATACAAATTAAAACTACATTGAGATATCACTTTACACCAGTTAGAATGTCCAAAATTAGCAAGACAGGAAACAACACGTGTTGGAGGGGATGTGGAGAAAGGGGAACCCTCTTACACTCTTGGTGGGAATGCAAGTTGGTGCACCCTCTTTGGAGAGCAGTGTGTAGATTCCTCAAGAAATTAAAAATAGAACTTCCCTATGACCCTGCCATTGCACTCCTGGGTATTTACCCCAAAGATACAGATGTCGTGAAAAGAAAGGCCATCTGTACCCCAATGTTTATAGCAGCAATGGCCACGGTCGCCAAACTATGGAAAGAACCAAGAGGTCCTTCAACGGACGAATGGATAAGGAAGATGTGGTCCATATGCACTCTGGAGTATTATGCCTCCATCAGAAAGGATGAATACCCAACTTTTGTAGCAACATGGATGGGACTGGAAGAGATTATGCTGAGTGAAATAAGTCAAGCAGAGAGAGTCAATTATCATCTGGTTTCACTTATTTGGGGACCATAACAAATATCATGGAGTACAATGGGTCTTAGAGATGAGAAGGGAGTTGGGGAAAATTGGAAGGAGAGGTGACTCATGAGAGACTATGGACTCTGAAAAACAATCTGAGGGGTTTGAAGTGGTGGGGGGGTGGGAGGTTGGGGTACCAGCTGGTGGGTATTATAGAGGGCACAGATTGCATGGAGCACTGGGTTTGGTGAAAAAATAATGAATACTGTTGTGCTGAAAATAAATAAATTAATTTTAAAAAAACTTAAAAAAAAAAAAACCTTGAAATTTCCTATCTCATAGTTTGTGTGATTGCACTTGGGTATCAGGTCTCATCCTTAAGTAGGGACATGGAATCATTGACAAGACATTGGACTAATTTATTCACCTCTTCTGGCCTTTCTTCCTCTTCCTAAAACAAGTGGCTTTGTCCCTTCAACATTAATGATGTGATGATTCTCATCCCTGTTCCCTTTGACCCTAGTTTTGCCTGCCTTAAATCTATTTTTAATTCCAGGCACCAGAGAAAATTGTGATATGGATCATGTTACATGTCACAGGCCCTACATGGCCCCTATCCTTTATCCATTGTTTTTCTCAAGGTTCCCAGAGATGTGGTCCCTGTTCATCTCCAACCTCATTCTTCACTGTTCCCATGTCCCACCTTGTGCTTCAGCAGATTGCTAAGAGCACTCTGTCCCATGCTGCTTTTTGCGTATGGACCTTTTCCCTTGCTGCCTTCTGTGCCAGATAAGACCAGACTCAATCATCAACCTAGAGAACTGCTTGCCCAGGGATCTCTTCCTCCAGGAATGCCCCCCTGACTCCATCACTTCAGGCTAAATTGGGGGCTTTCTGTACTTCACTTTGCAGACTGCCTTTATCTTAGCATTTAACTCACTGTATTACAATATCAGGTTTCTGCATCCATTAATGTCCCTGAGGTGGGGTTCCTCAGGACAAAACCACTTCATTAATCGTTTTATCTCCAACAGCTAACACTTAGCCTATCCCAAAGATGCCCTTCTTGCTCTGGACACTAGAAACAGAATAGAAACAGAAAACAAACATCTATTTGGTACATGAATAAAGGGAAAAGTATAGGTTGGAAGATGGCGGGGAAGTAGGAGGAGGCGCCCTTTCAACCTGTACCCCAAAGTGAGCTGATTACCTACCAAAGAACTCCGATCACCCATGAAATCAGCCTGAGATCAGAATTATACATGTCTGGATCTCTAAAGGGGCAGAAGATGCCAGTGGGCAGGTAAAGCGGAGTGGGAATGGCGAACTGATATCAGAAGATAAACAAAAGGGAGAGGGAGCCACCAGAGGCAACCGGTTGGAAAGTAATACCCCAATACGAGCGAGAGTGCCCTGCGTCTGGGGACCAGCATTTACTTGGAGACTGGTTGAAAGCACTCCAAAAGAGCAAAGGATCGCGGGGGGAAATTGTGGGAATTGGGGCGTCTAGGGACAGGGGCTTAAGTCCCCCGTCTCAGGACAGCCTCTCCGGCACTGAGGCAGAGAGTGCAGTGGAGAAACCAGGTCTTGGTCCCTAAGCCACCAGCATGCCCGAGAATGTGTGGGTTCTAGCTCCTATGAGGGGATGGGAGCCACGCCGGTTGGCAGAACACGGGAGCCCTGCTACAAAGCCTGAGATTCACACACGCGTCCCTCATGCTCCCCTGAGTTACAAAGGACCGGCCAGCGCTCTTTGACCCGCACCATTGTTTCAAAGCCTAAGCCGCGCGCCCCAAACTCTCCCCTGACAGAGATGCGCAAAAGCCCAGCCTGATGCTTATGGACCTGCGCCCCATTCTCAGTGCCTGAGACGTGCGCGCGACCCATAGCTGCCTCTGAAAGAGGTGCGCGCAAGCCAGGCACTCCCAGCCCGGGCCAGCGGCAAAATCTCAGTGTGCGATCGCTGCTTGGAAGCTCTCTGGAGGTCGGGAGCTCCCAAACAGCTGCCACTGCCTTGGCTTTGGGTACAAGCAAAAGATCCTGCACCCCCAGGGTCTGCAACTTGGAACCTGCTCTGCCAGTGGCCAAGGGAGAACTTATTTAGGCTCTGCACACAGACTGAGGCTTCTCTCTGAGAGGGAGATCAGGATGCGGTTTGTTTTCCTCTAAAACTACAAAAACCATCAAAGGCAGTCAAGGTGAGAGAAAAAAAAAAAAAGTGAACAAGCATAAAAACCGCCAGAGAACAAAAGACTGAAAAACACCAGTTTCCTCAGAGCCCACCCCCTTGAGGGGGGCGGGAGGACTTAACTCAGGAAACATCATTGACTGACAACTCACGTAGCAGGCCCCTCCCCCAGAAAACAAACCAAGAAAGAAAAAAAAAAGAGAAAAAAAAAAGGACTACAAGAAAAAAACCACTACTTCATAGGAAAACTTGTATTGTTCACTCGTTCCCACTATTCTGGTTCTTTCATTTATTTATTTATTTTTTACACATAGGTGATTTTTTTAACCTATTTACCCTCACAACAAGCTGTACAGTACATCAAATTCCATAATACCTTTCTAACCTGAACTTTTTGATTCATACACCTATGTTTTTCTTTTGCATTTTTATTTTTTTAATTCCTTTTTTTTAATTTTAGTTTAGTTTAGTCTAGTTTATTCCTTTTTATTTTTATCCTCTAATATTCATATAGAGTTAAACTTCAAAGTAATCCTCTTTCCCCAATCAATACTACCCCTATAGGTAAACCAATTTTTAATCCCCTTTATCTTAGGAAAGTTGAGTCCTTTAACAAAGATATCAAGATACATCCAGGAAGAATCAAAACAACCTTCCTCACACACATTGAGAATTTATAAGAACTCTCCCATCTTCTTCCACCAGTGTTTCTGTGTTTTTTGTGTTTGTCCTGATAGCATATAAATTTTACACTTGGGGTTCTTTTTGACAAGGTTCTTTCTTTATTTGCATATATTTTTTTCTCTTGTCATATACTTGTATCAGTCTTTTTATCTCTATTTGTTTGTCTACTTCATAAATCTTACCTTGGGGCCCATCTGGGCTGAACCTTCTTTTTCATCTTCCCTTTCTTTCCTGTCTCTCTCTCTCTCTCTCTTTTTTTCTTCTTTTCTTTCTTTTCTTTTTCTTTTTCTTTTCTTTTGTCTCTCCTTTGGGTGGGGAAACCTGATTGCTCAGAAGTGTTCCAGGGTGCACCTTGATTGCACCACAGTTGATACATTCAGCTACATCTGTTCAGTCATCTCCCACCAAAATGAATAGGAGGAAAAATGCAGAGGATGGACCTTCTGCAACAGAGCTAATGGCTATCAACATAGACAATATGTCTGAAAGAGAATTCAGGCTAACAATTATGGCAATAATTGTCAGGAAATATTGCCTTGGGAAATATTGCCTATTTCCCAGGCAATAGCTAGGTTGGAGAAAGCCATGGATGACCAAACAGAATTGATTAGGGCCGAACTGAAAACGACCAGACAGGATGTTCACAATGTTAGGGCGGAGCTTAAAGCTACCAGGGAGGAGGTTCACAATGCTCTCAATGAGTTCCAATCTAATCTAAACTCTCTCAAAGCTAGGGTAACTGAGATAGAAGAAAAACCTCTGTTTGTCTGGAGGACAAACAGATAGAGAGAAAGGATCAGGAGGAAGCCTGGAACAAACAGCTTAGAAACCACGAAAACAGAATCAGGGAAATAAATGATGCCATGAATTATTGGAATCCATGAAGGGGAGGAGAAAGAAAGAAGTCTAGAAGATACAGTGGAACAAGTCCTTCATGAAAATTTTCCCAATCTCACGAATGGAACCAGCGTTCATGTACTAGAGGCTGAACAGTCTCCACCCAAGATTATACATTCCAAAAAAAATCACGACACCTGATAGTCAAATTGAGGAATTATAATTGTAGCTATAATCTCTTGAAAGCTGCCAGGGCAAAGAGGCTCCTTACTTACAAAGGGAAACCCATCAGAATAATGTCAGGCCTGTCCACAGAGACCTGGAAAGACAGAAGAGGCTGGCAAGATATATTCAGGGAACTAAATGAGAAGAACATGTAGCCAAGAATACTTTATCCAGCAAGACTGACATTCAAAATGGATGGAGAGATAAAGAGTTTTCAAGACCGGCAAGGCTTAAAAGACTATGCAACCACCAAGCCAACACTGCAGGAAATATTAAGGGGGGTTCTATAAAAGAGGAAAAATCCCAAGAATAGCATTGAAAAGAAATACAGAGACAGTCTACAGACAGAAGGACTTCAAAGGTAACTCAATGTCAATAAAAACGTATCTATCAATAATCACTCTCAATGTGAATGGCCTAAATGCACCCATAAAATGGCACGGGGTTGCAGATTGGATAAAAAGACAGGACCCATCCATATGTTGTCTACCAGAGACCCATTTTGAACCTAAAGATACACCCAGACTGAAAGTGAAGGGATGGAGAAGCATCTTTCATGCCAATGGGCCTCAAAAGAAGGCTGGGGTAGCAATTCTCATATCAGATAAATTAGACTTCAAACTAAAGACTGTAGTCAGAGATACAGAAGGACACTACATAATCCTTAAAGGTACTATCCACCAAGATGATCTAACAATTGTAAATATCTATACTCCCAATATGGGAGCAGCCAATTACTTAAGAAAACTGTTAATCAAGATAAAGAGTCATATTGATATGAACACATTAATCGTTGGAGATCTTAACACGCTTCTCTAAGAAATAGACAGATCATTGAAGCAGAAAATCAATAAAGAAACAAGAGCATTGAATGACACATTGGATCAGATGGACCTCATAGATATATACAGAACATTCCACCCTAAAACAACAGAATACTCATTCTTCTCAAGTGCACACGGAACCTTCTCCAGAATAGACCACATACTGGGTCACAAATCAGGACTCAACCGATACCAAAAGACTGAGATTATTCCCTGCATATTCTCAGATCACAATGCTTTGAAACTGGAGCTCAATCACAAGGTAAACTTCAGAAGGAACTCAAACACCTGGAAGCTAAAGGCCACCTTGCTTAAGAATGCTTGGATCAACCAGGAGATCAAAGAAGAACTGAAACAATTCATGGAAACCAAAGAGAATGAAGATACTTCAGTCCAAAACCTATGGGATACAGCAAAGGCGGTCCTAAGGGGGAAATACATAGCCATCCAAGCCTCCCTCAAAAAAATGGAAAAATCCAGAATACACCAGCTGTCTCTACACCTTAAAGAACTGGAGAATCAACAACAAATCAAACCAACTCCACACATAAGAAGGGAAATCATCAAGGTTAGAGCTGAGATCAATGAGGTAGAACCAAAGATACAGTAGAACATATCAATGAAACTAGAAGCTGGTTTTTTGAAAGAATCAATAAGATCAATAAACCATTGGCCACACTAATCCAAAAGAAAATAGAGGAAGCCAAAATTCATAAAATTATGAATGAAAAGGGAGAGATCACAACGAACACCAAGGAAGTAGAAACAATCATCAGAAGTTATTATCAACAGTTATATGCCAATAAGCTTAGCAACCTTGATGAAATGGATGCATTCCTGGAAAGCTATAAACTCCCAAAATTGAACCAGGAAGAAATCGACAACCTGAATAGACTGATATCTAATAACGAGATTGAAGCAGTGATCAAAAACCTCCCAAAAAACAAGAGCCCAGGACCTGACGGATTCCCGTGGGAATTCTACCAAACCTTCAAAGAAGAAATAACACCTATTCTCCTGAAGCTGTTTCAAAAAATTGAAGCAGAAGGAAAACTTCCAGACTCTTTCTATGAAGCCAGCATTACCCTGATCCCCAAACAAGGCAAAGACCCTACCAAAAAGGAGAATATTAGACCAATATCACTGATGAATATGGATGCTAAGATTCTCAACAAGATCCTAGCCAACAGGATCCAACAGCACATTAAAAAGATTATCCACCATGATCAGGTGGGATTCATCCCTGGGCTACAAGGATGGTTCAACATTCGCAAATCAATCAATGTGATACAACAAATTAATATGAGAAGAGAGAAGAACCACATGGTCTTCTCAATTGATGCAGAAAAAGTATTTGACAAAATCCAGCATCCATTCCTGATCAAAACGCTTCAAACTATAGGGATAGAGGGAACATTCCTGAACCTCATCAAATCTATCTATGAAAGACCCACAGCAAAAATCATCCTCAATGGGAAAAAGCTTGCAGCCTTCCCATTGAGATCAGGAACAAGACAAGGATGTCCACTCTCACCACTCTTGTTCAACATAGTATTAGAAGTCCTAGCAACAGCAATCAGACAACAAAGAGAAATAAAAGGTATCCAAATTTACAATGAAGAAGTCAAACTCTCTCTCTTTGCAGATGACATGATTCTTTATATGGAAAACCCAAAAGACTCCAACCCCAAACTACTAGAACTCATACAGCAATTCAGCAACGTGGCAGGATACAAAGTCAATGTGCAGAAATCAGTGGCTTTCTTATACACTAACAATGAAAATACAGAAAGGGAAATCAGAGAATAGATTCCATTTACTATAGCACCAAGAACCATAAGATACCTGAGAATAAACCTAACCAAAGAGGTAAAGGATCTGTACTCGAGGAACTACAGAACACTCATGAAAGAAATTGAAGAAGACACAAAAAGATGGAAGACCATTCCGTGCTCATGGATCGGAAGAATAAATATTGTGAAAATATCTATACTGCCTAGAACAATATATACCTTTAATTCCATTCCGATCAAAATTCTACGGTATTCTTCAAAGAGCTGGAGCAAATAATCCTAAAATTTGTACGGAATCAGAAGAGACCCCGAATCACTAAGGAAATGTTGAAAAACAAAAATAAAGCTGGGGGCATCACGTTACCTGATTTCAAGCTTTACTACAAAGCTGTGATCACCAAGACAGCATGGTACTAGCATAAAAACAGACACATAGACCAGTGGAACAGAGTAGAGAGCCCAGATATGGACCCTCAACTCTATGGTCAATTAATCTTCGACAAAACAGGAAAAAATATACAGTGAAAAAAGACAGTCTATTCAATAAATGGTGCTGGGAAAACTGGACAGCTATATGTAGAAGAATGGAACTCCACCATTCTCTTACACCGTACACAAAGATAAACTCAAAATGGATAAAAGACGTCAACGTGAGACAGGAATCCATCAGAATCCTAGAGGAGAACATAGGCAGTAATCTCTTCGATATCAGCCACAGCAACTTCTTTCAAGATATGTCTCCAAAGACCAAGGAAACAAACGCGAAAATATACTTTTGGGACTTCATCAAAATCAAAAGCTTCTGCACAGGAAAGGAAATAGTCAAAAAAACAAAGAGACAACCCACGGAATGGGAGAAGATATTTGCAAATGACAGTACAGACAAAAGGTTGATATCCAGGATCTATAATGAACTCCTCAAACTCAACACACACGAAACAGGCAAACATATCAAAAAATGGAAAGAAGATATGAACAGACACTTCTCCAATCAAGACATACAAATGGCTAGCAGACACATGAAAAAATGTTCGTCATCACTAGCCCTCAGGGAGATTCAAATTAAAACCACATTGAGATACCACCTTACACCAGTTAGAATGGCCAAAATTAACAAAACAGGAAGCAACATGTATTGGAGAGTATGTGGAGAAAGGGGAACCCTCTTACACTGTTGGTGGGAATGCAAGTTGGTGCAGCCCCTTTGGAGAACAGTGTGGAGATTCCTCAAAAAAATTAAAAATAGAACTTCCCTATGACCCTGGCATTGTACTCCTGGGTATTTACCCCAAAGATACAGATGTCGTGAAAAGAAGAGCCATCTGTACCCCAATGTTTATAGCAGCATGGCCACGGTCGCCAAACTATGGAAAGAACCAAGATGTCCTTCAACGGATGAATGTATAAGGAAGATGTGATCCATATACACTGTGGAGTATTATGCCTCCATCAGAAAGGACGAATACCCAACTTTTGTAGCAACATGGACGGGACTGGAAGAGATTATGCTGAGTGAAATAAGTCAAGCAGAGAGGTCAATTATCATAGGGTTTCACTTATTTGTGGAGCATAACAAATATCATGGAGGACAAGGGGTATTAGAGAGGAGAAGGGAGTTGGGGTAAATTGGAAGGGGAGGTGAATCATGAGAGACTATGGACTCTGAAAATCAATCTGAGGGTTTTGAAGTGGCGGGGGTGTGGGAGGTTGGGATACCAGTTGGTGGGTATTATAGAGGGCATGGATTGCATGGAGAACTGGGTGTGGTGAAAAAAATGATGAATATTCTTTTTCTGAAAATAAATAAATTGAAAAAATTAAACAATTAAAAAATTTTAAAAAATTTTTTTACAAAGGGAAAAGTATAAATGACAAATGGTTGTATCCTCCACTTTTAATTTCTAACCTCTCGACCTAACATAAAATATTTCTGATGTGTGGGAAACTCTTTCTTAAGATGCACGCTATTCCTCATTTCCATCACCCATTTGAATCACAATCCAGCTCCTATAGGAAATGAAATTGTTTTCCTAGATTCTAATCCAGTTGATGATGTTAATGCACACAACACACTCCAGGAAATAACCAGAGTTGTGGGCATTTCCTGTGCATTCTCTGATACACTGCTCAACAGAACAGATCAGAAGGCAAGAAAGTAAGCCACATTTAATAGAGGTCAAGGGAATGTTTTACAAACTCTCATACTTTAAAGTTGAGTCATGATCCTCTCACAAGAACTCAGCAGAGATGATTGCAAACTGCTCACCCCACCAAGGGTCCGAACAAAGATGTTCATTCATAGTTAAACAATTTGCCTCTGATGTAATCATTTTTATCATTCCAGAGACACTATCTGCTTTGGGGTTTTTGTGAGTTTTCTCTGTTTGAGATCAAATTGGCATGCAACATTATATTAATTTCAGAATACAACATAATGATTCAATATATTGCACATATAGGGGTGCCTAGTGGCTCAGTTGGTTAAGTGTCTGCCTTCAGCTCAGGACATGATCCCAAGGGTCCTGGGATTGAGCCCCACATCAGGCTCCCTGCTGGGTGGGGGCCTGGTTCTTCCTCTCCCTCTGGATCTCCCCCTGCCTGTGCTCAATCTTTCTCTCTCTCAATCTCTCTGTCAAATAATTAAATAAAATTATACATATATAGATATAGATATAGATATAGATATATAGATATAGATATAGATATAGATATAGCACATATAATATTTGATGAATTACCAAAATAATTCCAATTAACATCTGCCACTATATAGTTACAAAAAAAAAAAAAACTTTTTCTTGTGGAAAACTTTTTTAAGACTTTATTTGTTTATTTATTTGACAGAGAGAGCGAGAGCACAAGCAGGGGGAGTTGTAGGCAGAGGGAGAGGGAAAAGTAGGTTCCCCGCTGAGCAAGGAGCCTGATGCTGGACTTAATCCCAGACTCCTGGGATCACGAACTGAGCCAAAAGCAGACACTTCACTGATGAAGCTACCCACTGAGTGATGAGCACCACTGAGGATATGACTCAAAATTCTGTCTGTGACCTTAGTAGTATTTTATCTTATGGTACTGAGGTTATGATGGTACTGATCTTATGGTACTTGTGGTACTTATGGTACTTATGGTACTGAAATGGTTGAAACCGTGACATCTATGTTTTCCTTAGAAATTTCACCAATACTTAATTCATAGATGAAAGATATTTTTGTCAAGCAATAATAATGTCCAGGAAGCATCTGGCCCTCGCCCTGCAGGATGTTGATGGCTCCTGGTACACTAAGTGTTAAGAATTTGTTCATGTGGTTTATTATTTGGCAAGAACATTCTCTTCTTCTCCCTTTCATTTTTCTTGAAGAGTAAACCTACATTCTGTTCATCTTGAAATAGTCTACCCAGATATTTGAGAGACTCTCAAATTTTCTCACCTCTGAAACATATTTATCTGACCCTTTTTTGGGTTCCAGACAAGTTGAACAATCCAGATTAAGTTACTGAGGTTCACCGGACCTCATGTTCCACATTTGTTTTAGAGTGATTTTGGACTACTTTATTGCTAAGATCTAACGGTGTTCTTAACTTTTAAATTTGATATTCTAGATAAATAGGATAAATGAGTGTCCCAGAGATCAATGGACAGGGGCTGATCAACATTATTAACTGTTGCATGTAATGAATAACAGAATGTAGGATTCCTAAACCTTGTAATGTTAAGGCTATTATGCACAGCACTTCACTCCAAGAAACAAAAATAGTAGATTCTGGACTCTCTCTACTGCCTATTTCATGGTCACTCCCTGCTTATATCGTCTAGCGGATGAGTTGGCAACTTGGAAGCAAGAAATCAAACAAGTGCTTCAGAATTTTGACTCCTGGGATTTTCCCAAAACTCAGTGCCTCATCCCCTTCTCTTTGGTCTGTTTCTTGTCCATGGACCTGGTCACCGTACTTGAGAACCTGCTCATCATCCTGGCCATCAGCTGTGACTCCTACCTCCACAACCCCATGTACTTCTTCCTCTTCCACTTGTCCTTTGCAACATCAGTTTGTCATCAAATCTGAGGCAGACCCCTCAATGTCACCAAGAGGCAGGAGTGAAGTGGGAAAAAAAGACAAAAATCTTTGCTCTCATAAAGCATAAATCCAGGATCTCAGTTTCTCTGATCACATTATAAGTCCAAACAGACTATATACACTGATGGATAAATTATTTATTTGGTTATTAGCAAGGCTGAACTTTTCTCCATATGTTTATTGAGTGCATTTCCTAACAACTCTGAGTTTGGGTTTCCAGAGTCCTTCAGCTTTTCAGTGGGTGCCTGCTTCCCTACTGCCCCCAGGAAGACTGAATGAATGAATGCTCCCATTCCTCTTCTCCTTTCCTTAAATTTTCCTATTCCTGAGCTTAGTGTTGGGTTTGTACTTCAAAGAATATTATGGGCCACTTCAACTACCTTGGAACTGTTTTTAAATTTTCTCAAAAAAATGTTATTAGTAACAAGGTGTCCCACACGGAGTTCCTTGTGAAGCAGACAATTAGACAATGATTAGCACACAGGATGTATACCAGGCAGTGCTCCTGAAATCAACAACTGGGCAAGGGAAGATGTGTATTAAGGAATTTGGCCTCCTCTAAAGAGAGATTGTCCCAGCTCCCAGGGGTAACTTCCCCCCCCCAGGGGTAACTTTTAAACACTTGAAATTTCCCAGTGATCTGGAGTGATTGACTATTCATGGAGGGCCTCATAGAACACAACTCATAGTTTATGCTAATGAAATGACTCAGGATGAGGGTTGGCCATGCCAAAGAGACCAGGCATGTGAAGAAAATGCTGGAGCTTTGTGGAAAGAGATATCAGCCCAGCCTTAGGAGGGAGGCTGGAAATTGAGCTCAGCCATATAGGCCATATTTCAACTAATCATATCTACATAGCAAAGCCTCAATAAAAATTTTGGACAGTGGAACTCATATGAACTACCTGACTTGTAACAGTCTTTGAGTATTGTCACCGATATTGTCCCAGGAAAAGGTAACGGGTGTGAACTCCAAGGAAGGAAGACAACAAAAGTCTTCACATATGGGATGTTCTAGACCTTGTATTATGTGTATCTTCCTTTGGCTGAATCTAATTTGTATCTTTTTGCTGTAATAAAACTGCAATCATAGTATACTGATTCTTGAGTTCTATGAGTTATTTGAGTTTGTCATCAAATCTGAGGCAGTCCTCTCAATTTGAATCATTCTAGCAAATTATTGAACATGAAACAGTTCCCAAATTTGTATTCAACTGGTCTGATGTGAGAGTGGACCTAGAGACCCCTGAACTTGTGGCTGGTGTGAAAGGGGAGGGCAATCTTGTGGTTGGCAAATTCTTTGCAACAGGAAGAACATTGGAAAAACTCGAGCCAAACTGGAGTCCATCAAAGACCTCCAAAAACCATCAGGTAGCCCTGGAGTTAAAATGATGTCTTAGAGTTGGCTGGAATTGGGGCAAAGGGTATAAATTTTACACCCCCAAATCAAACAGTTATCAGATGTGGGTTGCCCTAGGAAGGACGCATGACCTTGCTGAGGCAGAATCCTATAGTGGTTGATTGCTGAGGGTTGAGAAACACCCAACATTTGAAGCAACATGTCCCTTATTACTGACAGGAGATCTTTGTTGTTGTTGTTGTTGTTTAATATTTTATTTATTTGTTGGACACACAGAGATTACAAGTAGACAGAGAGACAGGCAGATAGAGTAAAGGAAGCAGGCTCCCATCTGAGCAGAGAGCCTGATGTGGGGATAGATCCCAGGACCCTGGGATCATGACCCCAGCTGAAGGCAGATGCTTTAACCCAATGAGCCACCCAGGTGCCCCTGTTGTTGTTTTTAATTGTGGAAAAATGACATAAAATTTATCATCTTAACCATTTTTAAGTGTATAGATCAGTAGTAGTAAGGACATTCACAACCGTCACTACAATCTATCTCTAGAACTTTTCTACCTTCCCAAACTGAAACTGTCCCATTAAACACTAATGCCCCTTTTCTCTACACCGGCTCCTGGCTCCCACCATTCTACTCTCTGTCTCTGTGAATTTGACTACTATATGCCTCTTATATAAATGGAAGTATACAGTATTTGTCCCTTTGTGTCTAGTGATATAATATAACTGGGGAGAAATTAGATGGAGTAGGAAGAACAATCATCAGGAAAATTAAGATCACCTCTGTTCTGGTAGTTTCTCTCCCATCTCTTCCTTGGGAATTGTACACCCCAGTTTTCCTAGGGAAGTTCCAGGAAACTCGATAACTATTTACTCAAACTCAATATTAATAGTGTCTCATTTCAGCTTCAGAAGGAAATTCAATAGTTATCCTATTCACCAAGAAATCTGATCAAGATGGGGCTCTGGGAAGCCGAGTCAGTTGAGCATCTGATACTTTTTTAAATTTATTTTTTATTTTTAGCATAACAGTATTCATTATTTTTGCACCACACCCAGTGCTCCATGCAATTTGTGCCCTCTATAATACCCACCACCTGGTACCCCGACCTCCCACCCCCCCCCGCCCCTTCAAAACCCTCAGATTGCTTTTCAGAGTCCGTAGTCTCTCATGGTTCACCTCCCCTTCCAATTTGCCCCAACTCCCTTCTCCTCTCTATCTCCCCATGTCCTCCATTCTATTTGTTATGCTCCACAAATACCTCAGCTTGGGTCTTGATCTTAGGGTCGTGGGACAATTGCCATGTTGGCCTCCATGCTGGGTATGAAGCCTACTTTTAAAAAATCTGATCAAGATCATTAAGGCACAAAAATGTATTAGATGTTTTGGACCTTAAGGTAGGGAACATTCCTGAACTTCATCAAATCAATCTATGAAAGACCCACAGCAAATATAATCCTCAATGGGAAAAAGCTTGCAGCCTTCCTGCTGAGATCAGGAACAAGACAAGGATGCCCACTTTCACCACTCTTGTTCAACATAGTATTAGAAGTCCTAGCAACAGCAATCAGACAACAAAGAGAAATAAAAGGTATCCAAATTGGCAATGAAGAAGTCAAACTCTCTCTCTTTGCAGATGACATGATTCTTTATATGGAAAACCCAAAAAACTCCACCCCCAAACTACTAGAACTCATAGAGCAATTCAGCAACATGGCAGGATACAAAGTCAATGTACAGAAATCAGTGGCTTTCTTAAGGTAGGATTTAGATCCTCCTAACAAATGTTGGTGGGTGGGGGGCGTGGAATCAGAGGAAAATAACAAGATGGGGCACCTGGGTGTCTCAGCTGTTTACTCTGCCTTTGGCTCAGGTCATGATTTCCAGGTCCTGGGATCAAGCCCCACGATTGGCTCCCACCTCAAGAGGGAGCCTGCTTCACCCTCTGCCTGTCCCCCTGCTTGGGCTGTTTCTCTCGAATGAATAAGTAAAAAAATTTTTTAAAAAGAAAAAAAACGAGAGAGAGAGAGAGTTATGATTATCTTTCAATGATAGAAACAAGACTGCTCGTGACCAAGAGTTTTGGGTAATGCATAAAGAAAATGAGAGGGGTACAGATATAAATAATCCTGCAGGGACTATGATTTAAATGGGGAGTCCAAAATAATCCCCCAATTCCATTAGAGCTATGCTAACAGGAATAGTTGTATAAACAAAATCAGAGATCCATATAGGTATATATGCCATGTGGCTGCAGATTCAGAATTTCGTGTTGTTGTTGACTTTCTGCATTTTTCAGTTCTATGAACCCAGAAAGAATAAAACAAATGCTGATACTAGACTGTTCTGCTGATCACAGTGCCCTCTTGATGCCCTTGTTCCTCAAGCTGTAGATGAAGGGGTTCAGCATAGGGGTGACCACAGTGTACGTCACCGAGGCCACTGCTCCCTTCCTGAGGGAGGAGGAGATGGATGAACTCAGGTACACTCCAACGCCCATTCCATAAAACAAGCAAACAACCAACAGGTGGGAGCTACCTGTAGAAAAGGCTTTGTACTTCCCACCTGTGGATGGGATTCTCAGAATGGAGGAAACAATTCGTATATAAGAACAAAAGATCCCTGAGAGGGGAACACCACCAAAGATGGCTGTGGATGGAGATATCAGAGCAGGTAAGGTGGAAGAGTTGAGGTGCATCACAAAAGAAATGATGAATTTTCACATCTGTGCAGAAGGTAAGTTGGGACACCATCAAAAAATGAATCTGAGTTTCCAAAAGGCTGCGGAAAAATGACATTAGGACCAACAAGCCACAGAGGCATGAGTTCATGATGACTGAATAGTTCAGGGGGTGACAGATGGCCACAAATCGGTCATAGGCCATCACAGCTAGGAGCAGATTGTCCAAACACCCAAACATGAAAAAAAGGACACCTGAGTTAGGCAGCCTGCATAGGTGATAGACTTGCTGTGTGTTTGAATGTTCACCAGCATCTTGGGGATTGTTGTGGTGCTGAAGGCAGTATCAGCCAAGGACAGGTTGGAGAGGAAGAAGTACATGGGCATGTGGAGGTGGGAGTCAGAGCTCATGGCCAGGATGATGAGCAGGTTCCCAAGCAAGGTGACCAGGTACATGGACAGGAACAGCCCAAAGAGAATGGGCTCCAGTTCTGGATCATCTGAGAGGCCCAGGAGAAGGAACTCAGAGATAGCTGTTAGATTCTGTGGTCCCAGGCAGGTGGGACACCTCTCAAAAGAGAACGAGTGTTGAGTAAACAGAACAAGTGTAGAGACACCCAGCTAAATGTGCCTATTTAGTTCAAGAATTTGCACTTCCCGTCGTACATCCCAGTACCTTCAGCAACATTTCTCAATTGTAAACTCTTCTTAGAACTAATTCCTTACTGCTGTCTGAGCTATTTACCTGTTTCTATATATATCCACTATGAAGACACTGGGCCAAGAATGTTAGAGAAACATACAAATATACAAACATAGAAATACCTAGTTATACTCGGCTTCAGAACTCATATTTGTTGCCAGTAAAAACTGAGTTTTCTTGCTTTCCGTGCATGATCCCATTTCCCAGAATTTCAGTTGCCCAAAGACAAACACTGTCATGAATGTGGTAGATATATTTTTCTTTCAGTATTTACATAATATTAGTATTGATTTGTGTATTCATAAACAGTTTTCTTAAATACTTACTTAATACTCTAATAATACACATATTGTTTCCTGAGTTCTCACTTATCGCAACAATGCTTTAAGTGTCTGTGAAGTATATACATCTATTTTAAGCACTTCAGAAGTGGCATAGTATTACCTGAAAGATGAACTTTATTATCTCTTAATTTATTACTACAACATTCACTTTTTTAAAAAAATATTTATTTATTCTGAGACACACAGAGAAAAAGACTACAAGCAGAAGGAGGTAGAGGGAAAAGGAGAAACTTTGGCTGTCTTCACACTGAGCACAGAGACCAATGAGGGGCTCCATCTCAGGAGTCTGAGATCATGACCTCAGCCAAAATCAAGAGTTGGACACTCAACTGACTGAGCCACCCAGGTGTCCCTTATTACAATATTCCTAATAAAAATCTTGTTCCCACCTCCGTATTACACAAATGAGAATTTCTAAAATATATGCATAAAAGATGAGAACATTGTGAAAAATCAATATGTACAATTTTACTATTAATTATCCTTTTGTTTTCTGAATGGAAAGTATAGGAAAAATCAACTTCATGCTTTTATTATCAAGGCATAGAATCAGAAAGATCCCCAAAGTCTGTGTTCCAATGGTCTTTCCATGAAAAACCCACAGTAAAATACCTATCTTGGATAAGGAATAATATTTTTATATTACAGATTTCAAAAATAGGCTGCAAAAATGCATTACTATTCATAGAAAATCTTAAGATCTATAATATTCATGTAGCAAAGACCCCAGTCAACCACTTATCCCAATTCCCTAATTCACAGATGAACTCACAGAATCCCAAGACAAGAAATTGTTGGTGCTGTTTCTTTTTGCTCATCTGGAACTAAAGCATGTTTGAAAAGAAAGCAACCATTCGACACTGGTGGAGTGCACAGAGCCCTGGGATGGGAATCAGACGGAACATGGAGTATATGTCAACATCCCAACCTCTCTGTGCTGTTACCCTCCATCTAGAAATGGGGAGAACATCAACCATATCAAGATACATGTGGCCTCTAAAAGAAGTTTGCACCCAATAAATACTCATTCATGGTTTGTAAATCAGAATTTGCATTATTGCTGGAATAGTGAGTTTATTGGTGGAACCCAATTCTAAGAAAGGTTTAATGACTTTTACTTTATTATATATCTGGTAGAAGCTTATCATGTCCCAGGAAATTCATTCAAGAATGCATGGAAATGCATGGGTGGCTGGGTGACTCCATTGGTTAAGTGTCCAACTCTTGATTTTGGCTCAGGTTATGATCGCAGGTGTGAGAAATCAAGTCTGGCCCACACTGGCTCTCCCTCTCTAAAAAAAAAAAAGAAAGAAAGAAAAAGAGAGGGTCAAAATGGTAAAATGTGTCTCAGTTAAGTACAGTAAGCTTTGCCTCCCTTTCTCTTTTTCATCTTTATGGAAATCTCCAGTAATTTTCAAATGAAGAGTCTATTAAGTGGAAAATGACAGGTCTCTTAGAAAATCTGTGGCATAGACACAGAGAAGCACTGTTTTATATTTCATCTAGATCTGTGAAACATCATTGGAAGGAAGCAAAGCACCCAATGCATGGAACCCATGCTGTCTCTGTCCCATTTCTGAGCACTAAAGAAGGGTCCATTCAATATTTAACAGATACCACTGGTGCTCTTGGAGCCTACACTGTGCCAAGCAAAGCCTAAGCTCTGGGAAATCAGAAATGACTGTGATTCAGTTGCTTCCCTCCAAACACTTAGTATCTACCTGCATAAGGACAAAAAAAAAGTTCTTTCAGGATCTAGGGAAAACTGAACCTTCTGATCACAGGATATTTTAGTTGGAGAGATGGTGCTTAGCCTTGGTAATGACAATAATAACCACAACAATACCTAAAATTTACCATATCCTCACTATATGCATCTACCATATTTAGTCACATGTTCGGTGCTCATCTTAATTCTTGCTCAATACAGTTGTAAGGACTGCTCAAACACATTAAGAACTCGCCCAGTGTCATATGGATGAAAGTAGAGCAGATAAGATTCAAAGGTAAGTGGTAGGTCTCTGAGGTGCAAGAACTGACTTGTTTGTTCTGTTTCCCTGCACTTCATAGTTTAAGCAGAAGTCCAGAGGTCTTTTCCAAAATTGCTAAGATAATCTTGCGACAGTTTTTATCTCCTAAGAATGGAATCTAACATATTGACCCCATATCTCCCTTAGAGATCAAGAGGGCCTAAATTATAGGAATCAGGGAGAATATGGAATATGAAGCAAAATTTGAGAGCTGAGGCAAGAAAGAGAGCTACCCTGAATTGTCATGAGCTGACTCTTTATAATCTCTACCTTTATCTCAGCCATCTTTTCTACAGTTGATGCAGCAGGTGACACTAACTGCTCTCTGGTGTCTTCTAGCAGGAACAGCCAAACAGGAAGAGCACAGGGAGCAGAGGTCTTTGCCTGGAGTAACAGGAAAGAGAGGTGAGACTTGGATAGGCAGGAGAGAATACTGTCTGGGAGCCTGTGAACAGTCTCGCTGTCTGAATTCAAACCTAAATTCATACCCCGTCAAGGATCTGGCAAAATTTTAAAAGCTTCTGTACCCCAATGCTTACAGCAATGGCCACAGTTGCCAAACTGTGGAAAGAACCAAGATGCCCTTCCATGGACAAATGGATAAGGAAGATGTGGTCCATATACACTATGGAGTATTATGCCTCCATCAGAAAGGATGAATACCCAACTTTTGTAGCAACATGGACGGGACTAGAAGAAATTATGCTGAGTGAAATAAGTCAAGCAGAGAGAGTCAATTATCATATGGTTTCACTTATTTATGGAGCATAACAAACAGCATGGAGGACATGGGGAGTTAGAGAGGAGAAGGGAGTTGGGGGAAATTGGAAGGGGAGGTGAACCATGAGAGACTATGGACTCTGACAAACAGTATGAGGGGTTTGAAGTGGTAGGGTGGTGGGAGGTTGGGAGAACCAGGTGGTGGGTATTAGAGAAGGCACGGATTGCATGGAGCACTGGGTGTGGTGCAAAAATAATGAATACTGTTATGCTGAAAATAAATAGAAAATAAATAAAAAATAAATAAATAAATTTTTTAAATTAAAAATATAATAAAAATATTGTTTAAAACTGAAAAAAATTAAAAATTAAAAAAATAAAATCAGGAAGGTAAAAAAAAAATATTTTGTGCTCCTATCCTTAACTCTGAAATGGTCATAATACATGTTGCTGTCTATCCAGGGTGGTAATGCAGATAAAAGTTTACAAACTATGTAGAAAATTCATCTCAGTGTCTGGCACTTGGAGTCCCAAACTAAAGGTTTGCAACATTGTGTTTATTGATATCATTTCCTTCTTCACCATCATCATCACCTTCATGATCATGTGGAGGACTCAGGGAACAGTTAAAAAGGACCTATTTCCTGTTCTGATGGGAAGATGCCCAGGAGAAATAGAACTAGCATGAGACAAAAATAGAAATCTAAATAAGAGTGCTAGGGTCCCTGCCAGAACCAACAACACTAGGTCTTTATAGGGCTTTGCGTTGGACCTTTGCATTTTGTTCCCCTCCTGTCTGGCTATCCCAACTGTCCCAGTGGTCTGATGAGGAGGGAACAATGCTCTTCCTGTCCCTCCTGCATTCAGTCACCCCCACTGTACTTCCTACTCACTGGCCTGTACTGTGAGGAGGATGGTCTGTACTAGAGGAGGATGGAAGCTTGCAGAACTGGCTGCCTCTCCCCTGCCTGGAGCTGCGTGAGGACCGAGGCTTTTTTTCCAGCACTGGCAGGAAGACAGATGCTGGTATGGGTGTCCTCAAGCAGACAGCTCTGGGAGGAGGAGACTCATGTATGGAGCCCACTGACCTGGCACTGAAAACTAAAAGGCTGGAAAGCACAGGCTGATTGTTTACAGTTGAGGGCTCAAAGTGCTTGGCACATAATTAGCCAGATTGGTCCATGTTCTCCCAATCTCTAAGGACTTGCTATTATTAATTGATGGAGAAAAGTGAATGTACTGGGTGGGGGGTTGTATCTAGACCCCCTCCTCTTCTCAGGAAGAAGCAGACTTTTATTCCACTTTTCTGACTTCCAAGTCACTTATCTCATCATAAAAGTCAGACGCATTTTGTTTCAACTACAGAAAGCAACATATGACTTTTATATCTGTATAGCCACTGGCTTAATCATGTATTTTAGAAAGAATTAGGTCTTCTATCCAAGGAATCT
This sequence comes from Mustela erminea, assembly GCF_009829155.1. Lineage (NCBI taxonomy): Eukaryota > Metazoa > Chordata > Mammalia > Carnivora > Mustelidae > Mustela > Mustela erminea. The sequence continues at coordinate 7,059,935 of NC_045614.1, forward strand.
TATTGAATTTCTGTTTTCTCAGTTAAAATATATGTCTCTAAGGAAAACTTTCTGTTCTTCTTTCTATACTCCTGGTTTGGGGTTTGGAATTTGTGCATTGGAGATGTATGTTTTTTGCAGTTTTGAGAGATAGCTCAGGGTTAATTATTTTGTTTAGTGATGTATGTGATTATATTAGACAATTGTTTATTTTTACATATTTACCTGGTGACTTGATCACTTGCTTAAATACTTCAGGGTTCTCAGAGATCTATACATTCAAAATGTGGATGATCACAAGGCTTGGCTGAAGATAAACTCAGAGTTTGATTTCTCATTAACTGATGTGAAGAAAACTTCAGTATTTACCCCCATTAAATTGGGTGTGTAAGAAATTGTGCTTATGCATGTGTGCATCAATGGCAGAGGAAATTTTTAGAGAGCCCAAATGACCAAATGACAGTAGTATAGAGGATTGGAGAAGGAGGTGTGAGTGTTGAGATGTTTTAGAATTCTTGAACAGGAGGAAAATCATATTAAACTGAAGTCACTTGACTTCAAGAAGAGCCCATCCAATACTAAGTTCATTGTCAGTGAAGTTGGCAGCCTATTTGACTTAGTGTAAAGACAGAGCAAATTAAACCAGTTATTAGACAGCATTTCCAAAAGCCCAGATTGCTACCTCAGAAACTATATGTAGTATCTATAAAGGAAATACTGGTATGTACATGGGTTCCTGGATGTGTAGCAGGAGACAGAAGGACCCAAAGATGATTGAATCTGAGAGAAGAGAAGACAGCATGGTGACAAAGTAGAATCATAATGAGGGGTGTTACTAGTGAAAGGAAAGATCTCTCCTTTGCTGAGGACATGGTCCTTCACTATCCTTGAGTAATGAATATGAAGGTAAGAGTAAAATTTTCCAAAATGACAGAGGTGACTTAATCTACAGGCACAATTAGAACCACACAGCCACTGGAAATATCACCACTACTTGAAACCTCAACTGTGCACCCTTGACCAAGAGATATCATTACAATCACCTTTTTATCCTGAGCTCACTCTGCAATCTCCCCATCGCATCTCACTTACAATGTAGATTTATTCCCTATATTATGATTGTCAGTCAGAGTTCAATCAAAAAAAGAGAAACTACTTGTTATTTTAGAGAAGGTAATTTTAGCATAGATATGATGAAATGTCTTTGTGAAAGGCACAAAAGAAAAAATACGGTAACAGAGCCATAACTGCAAGTTAGAGTGACAACACCACAGCCAAAGATTCGTGGGGAAAAGATTGGGCATTAGCACACGTGATCTTTATTACAATTATTAGAAGAATTTAAGACAAGCCAGTTGGAAAATCAGAGAAGTGGTTTAAAAATTCCCAGCCCCTACCACAGCATCACAACTTAAAGTATAGAAGGGTAAGTTTGGGGCAGAAAGAAATAGCCTAATTATCCAGCCCAATGAACAAGTTGTAGAGTGTAGCAGGTAAAGACAGGTAAAAAAAATATTACCAAGAATATGAGGGGGAAACCCGCATTGGCTATTGTTATAGAAAACTTTCATATCTCCTCCTTTCGGATCTCTGATCACTTTGAGATGGTCAGGGTTTGACCATGAAGAACAAACACATGCAAGTTATTTTTGGATGGAAGGTCTGATGAAATTCAAGGGTCTTCCACCATGGCTGCACATTAGACTGACCTGGGGTGCTTTAGAAAATTGATCAAGTTATTTTTACTCTCCAGTCCAATTAAATTTTAATTGGTGGTGGTGGAACTCAGGCATGAGGATTTTTAAAGTGTATCAGATGTTTCAAACATGAAGCCAAGATTGAGAACCAGTGACATACATTCTCTCATACAACCTGCATCAACAGATTTGATCAAAGCCAAAGTTTTATGGGAAATAGATGTGACAGTGAAAATGGGTGAGAATATATTTCATTGTTTATTTAAATTCAATTTATTAACATATAATGTTTAATTCATTTTGGAATAGAGGTCAGTGAGTTATCAGTCTTACGTAATTCTCAAAGCTCATTAATTGTGTGCCCTCCTGAATGTCCATCACCCAGTTACCCCATACCTCAAACCCTCCCCTCTAGCAACCCTCAGCTTGTTTCATTTTTTTTAATATTTTATTTATTTGACAGACAGAGATCACAAGTAGAGAGAGAAGCAGACAGAGAGAGAGGAGGAAGCAGGCTCCCTGTTAAGCACAGCACCCAATGTGGGGCTCAATCCCAGGACCCTGGGATCATGACCTGAGCCAAAGGCAGAGGTGTTTTGTTTTGTTTTAAAGATTTTATTTATTTATTTGACAGAGAGAAATCACAAGTAGATGGAGAGGCAAGCAGAGAGAGAGAGAGAGGGAAGCAGGCTCCCTGCTGAGCAGAGAGCCCAATGCGGGACTTGATCCCAGGACCCTGAGATCATGACCTGAGCCGAAGGCAGTGGCTTAACCCACTGAGCCACCCAGGTGCCCCCAAAGGCAGAGGTTTTAATCCACCTAGCAACCCAGGCACCCCAACCCTCAGTTTGTTTCTTATCATTAGGAGTCTCTTATGGTTTGTCCCCTTTCTGACTTAATCTGGTTTGATGGAACTCTTCTATGATCCTCTGTTTTGTTTTTTAAATTCCACATATAAGTGAGATTATATGATAATTGTCTTTCTCTGACTTATTTCACTTAACATAACACCCTCTAGTTCCACCCATATATTTGCAAGTAACAAGATTTTATTTATTTTTTTTCACTATTAACTGGTCTCCAGACTTTATTTGTACTTTGGTTACAAATACAGAAGATTCCACAGGTTTAGTAAGATTCAATAGTGCAGTGATTTTGCCATACATAGGGTCCCAGAATATTCTCTCAATTCCATCAAAGATGTGCCAAGATGAGCAATACTCAGATATGACAAATCAGGAGGAATGGGAACAATGAGCTACCAAAACTATAAGACCAAAAAGGAAGCTTGCCAATTCCATGTTTGGTTTTGCAATCATTTATAATTAACAGACAGAAAAAGGAGTCGAAGACTAGACTGTTCTGTTGAGGAGCCTCTGCAAAGCCCTCTTGACGTCCCCATTCCGCAAGCTGTAGATGAAGGGATTCAGCATGGGAACAACCAAAGCATACATTACTGAGGTCACTGCACCCTTCCTGGGAGAATGTGAGACAGCTGAACTGAGGTACACACCAAGGCCTGTTCCATAAAATAAGCAAACAACCGACAGGTGAGAGCCACAAGTGGAGAAGGCTTTGTTCTTCCCACCTGTGGATGGGACTCTCAGAATGGAGGAAACAATTCGTGTATAAGAACAAAAGATCCCTGAGAGGGGAATACCACCAAAGATGGCACCTATAAAATAAATTATTATGGTGTTGATGGAGGTATCAGAGCAGGCAAGGTGGAAGAGTTGAGGTGCATCACAAAAGAAATGATGAATTTCCACATTTGTGCAGAAGGTGAGTTGGGACACCATAAAAAAATGAATCTGAGATTCCAAAAGGCTGATGAAAAGTGACATCAGGACCAAGAAGCTACAGAGACATGGGCTCATAATGACTGAATAGTTCAGGGGGTGACAAATGGCCACAAACCGGTCATAGGCCATCACAGCCAGGAGCAGATTGTCCAAACACCCAAACAGGAAAAAAAAGGACACCTGAGTTAGGCAGCCTGCATAGGTGATAGACTTGCTGTGTGTTTGAATGTTCACCAGCATCTTGGGGATTGTCGTGGTGCTGAAACCAATATCAGTCAAGGATAGGTTGGAGAGGAAGAAGTACATGGGCATGTGGAGGTGGGAATCAGAACTGACAGCCAGGATGATGAGCAGGTTCCCAAGCAAGGTGACCAGGTACATGGACAGGAAGAGCCCAAAGAGAATGGGCTCCAGTTCTGGATCATCTGAGAGGCCCAGGAGAAGGAACTCTGAGACAGCTGTTAGATTCTGTGGTTCCACGCAGGTGGGACAATTCTCAAAAGAGAAGAGAGTATTGAAAAAAAACAAGTGCAGAGACAGCCAGCTAAATGCACCTATTTTTTTTTAAGTTTAAAAAGATTTTTATTAAAGTGCACTTTACATACAATAAATGCACATATCTTAAGTGTACAATTTGATGAAATTTGACAAATATATACACACATATAACCCATACTGCTATTAAGACAGAACATATTTGTTAACCCACAATCTCTTTTGTGCTCCTTGCCAGCCAATTGGACTGTCGACCCCACCACCTATTTTGATTCAAGCAATTCGCGCTTCCCAGAGTACATCCTATTACCTTGAGCAACATTTATCAATTGTAAACTCTTCTTAGAACTCTTTCCTTACTGGTGTCTGAGCTATTTACCTGTTTCTATTTATACCCACTATGAAGACATTGAGCCAAAGAATATTAAAGAAACATACAAATGTACAAACATAGAAATACTTAGTTATACTTGGCTTCATACTTTGTTGCCAGCAAAAACTGAGTTTTCTTACATTCCCTGCATGATCCCATTCCCCTGCATTTCAGCTACCCAAAGACAAACACTATCATGAATGCGGTAGATTTATTTTCATTTCAATGTTTCCATAATATTAGTATTGATTTATGCATCCATAAACAGTTTTCTTAAAAACTTATTTAATTCTACAATAATACACATATTGTTTCCCGAGTTCCATCACAACGTGTTTTAAGTGTCTGTGAAGTATTTCCATCTATTTCAAGCACTTCAAAAGTGGCATAGAAAGACACTAACCAAAGACATAGAAAAGTGGCACCTGAAAGACAAACTTTATTATCTCTTAATATCTTATTACAATATTCCTTTTTTGGAAAAATTATTTATTTATACTGAGAGACAAATAGAGAAAGAGAGTACAAGCAGGAGAAGTTAAAGAGAGAGAGAGAACCTTAACTTGGCTTCACACTGAGCACAGAGCCCAATGAGGGGCTCCATCTCAGGACTCTGAGATCATCACCTCAGCCAAAATCAAGAGTTGGACACTTAACTGACTGAGCCACCCAGGTGTCCCTTATTAGAATATTCCTAATAAATTCTTGGGCCCACCTCCATATTATACAAATGAGAATCTCTATAACATATAGGCATAAAAGATGATACATTGTAAAAAAATCAATATATGTACAATTTTACTATTAATTATTTACATTTGTTTTCCTAATAGAAGGTAAAGACAAAATCAATATCATGCTTTTATTATCAAGGTATAGAATCAGAAAGATCCCCAAAGTCTGTGTTCCAATAATCTTTCCATGATAAATACACAGGAAAGTGCCTATCTTGGATAAGGAATAATATTTTTATACCACAGATTTCCAAAATAGGCTGCAAAATGCATTACTATTCATTGAAAATCTTATGATCTATAATATTCATGTAGCAAAGACCCCAGTCAACCACTTATCCCAATTCCCTAATTCACAGATGAACTCACAGAATCCCAAGACAAGAAATTGTTGGTGCTATTTCTGTTTGCTCATCTGGAACTAAAGCATGTTTGAAAAGAAAGCAACCATTCGACACTGGTGGAGTGCACAGAGCCCTGGGAAGGGAATCAGACAGAACATGGAGTATATGTCAACATCCCAACCTCTCTGTGCTGTTACCCTCCATCTAGAAATGGGGAGAACATCAACCATAACAAGATATGTGTGGCCTCTAAAAGAAGTTTGCATCCAATAAATACTCAGTCATGGTTTGTAAATCAGAGTTTGCATTGTTACTGGAATGATGGGTTTATTGGTGAAACCCAATCCTGAGAAATGTTTAACAACTTTTATTATATATAAGAGAGGTAGAAGCCTATCATATCCCAGGAAATTCACTCAAGAATGCATGGAAATTGGGGTGCCTGGGTGACTCCATTGGTTAAGTGTCCAACTCTAGATTTTGGCTCAGGTTATGATCTCAGGTGTGAGAAATCAAGTCTGGCCACCACTGCCTCTCTCTCGTTAAAAAGAAAGAAAGAAAGAAAGAAAGAAAGAAAGAAAGAAAGAAAGAAAGAAAGAAAGAGAGAGAGAGAAAGAAAAAAAGAAAAGAAAGAAAGAAAGAAGAAAAAGAGAGGGTGGAAATGGTAAAATGTGTCTCAGTTAAGTGCAGTAAGATTTGCCTCCCTTTCTCTTTTTCATCTTTGTGGAAATCTCCAGTAATTTTCAAATGAACAGTCTATTAAATGGAAAATGACAGGTCTCTTAGAAAATCTGTGGCATAGACACAGAGAAGCACTGTTTTATATTTCATCTAGATCTGTGAAACATCATTGGAAGGAAGCAAAGCACCCAATGCATGGAACCCATGCTGTCTCTGTCCCATTTCTGAGCACTAAAGAAGGGTCCATTCAATATTTAACAGATACCACTGGTGCTCTTGGAGCCTACACTGTGCCAAGCAAAGCCTAAGCTCTGGGAAATCAGAAATGACTGTGATTCAGTTGCTTCCCTCCAAACACTTAGTATCTACCTGCATAAGGACAAAAAAAAAAGTTCTTTCAGGATCTAGGGAAAACTGAACCTTCTGATCACAGGATATTTTAGTTGGAGAGATGGTGCTTAGCCTTGGTAATGACAATAATAACCACAACAATACCTAAAATTTACCATATCCTCACTATATGCATCTACCATATTTAGTCACATGTTCGGTGCTCATCTTAATTCTTGCTCAATACAGTTGTAAGAACTGCTCAAACACATTAAGAACTTGCCCAGTGTCATATGGATGAAAGTAGAGCAGATAAGATTCAAAGGTAAGTTGTGGGTCTCTGAGGTGCAAGAACTGACTTGTTTGTTCTGTTTCCCTGCACTTCATAGTTTAAGCAGAAGTCCAGAGGTCTTTTCCAAAATTGCTAAGATAATCTTGCGACAGTTTTTATCTCCTAAGAATGGAATCTAACATATTGACCCCATATCTCCCTTAGAGATCAAGAGGGCCTAAATTATAGGAATCAGGGAGAATATGGAATATGAAGCAAAATTTGAGAGCTGAGGCAAGAAAGAGAGCTACCCTGAATTGTCATGAGCTGACTCTTTATGATCTCTACCTTCATCTCAGCCATCTTTTTTACAGTTGATGCAGCAGGTGACACTAACTGCTCTCTGGTGTCTTCTAGCAGGAACAGCCAAACAGGAAGAGCACAGGGAGCAGAGGTCTTTGCCTGGAGTAACAGGAAAGAGAGGTGAGACTTGGATAGGCAGGAGAGAATACTGTCTCGGAATCCTGTGAACAGTCTCGCTGTCTGCATTCAAACCTGAATTCATCTCCTGTCTACCCCAGGAAAAACTTAAAAAGCTTCTGCAAAGCAAAGGAAGCAATCAACAACACTAAAGGCAACTATGGAATGGGAGACGATATTTGCAAATGCCATATCTGATAGAGTTAGTACCCAAAATATATAAATCCTAAAATTTGTATGGAATCAGAAGAGACCCCGAATCGCTAAGGAAATGTTGAAAAACAAAAATAAAACTGGGGGCATCACGTTACCTGATTTCAAGCTTTACTACAAAGCTGTGATCACCAAGACAGCATGGTACTGGCATAAAAACAGACACATAGACCAGTGGAACAGAGTAGAGAGCCCAGATATGGACCCTCAACTCTATGGTCAAATAATCTTTGACAAAACAGGAAAAAATATACAGTGGAAAAAAGACAGTCTCTTCAATTAATGGTGCTGGGAAAACTGGGCAGCTATATGGAGAAGAATGAAACTCAACCATTCTCTTACATGGTACACAAAGATAAACTTAAAATGGATAAAAGACGTCAACGTGAGACAGGAATCCATCAGAATCCTAGAGGAGAACATAGGCAGTAATCTCTTCGACATCAGCCACAGCAACTTCTTTCAATATATGTCTCCAAAGCCAAAGGAAACAAAAGCGAAGATGAACTTTTGGGACTTCATCAAAATCAAAAGCTTCTGCACAGCAAAGGAAACAGTCAAGAAAACAAAGAGGCAACCCACGGAATGGGAGAAGATATTTGCAAATGACAGTACAGACAAAAGGTTGATATACAGGATCTATAATGAACTCCTCAAACTCAACACACACAAAACAGACAATCATATCAAAAAATGGGCAGAAGATATGGACAGACACTTCTCCAATAAAGACATACAAATGGCTATCAGACACATGAAAAAAATGTTCATCATCACTAGCCATCAGGAAGATTCAAATTAAAACCACATTGAGATATCACCTTACACCAGTTAGAATGGCCAAAATTAGCAAGACAGGAAACAACATGTGCTGGAGAGGATGTGGAGAAAGGGGAACCCTCTTCCACTGTTGGTGGGAATGCAAGTTGGTGCAGCCTCTTTGGAGAACAGTGTGGAGATTTCTCAAGAAATTAAAAATAGAACTTCCCTATGACCCTGCCATTGCACTCCTGGGTATTTACCCCAAAGATACAGATGTGTCGGGGACTGCCTCCGGCTGGGAAAGTCCCCGCCATTACAAGAAGGCGCTTGGCTCACTGCTAGCAAAATACGCTGCAAGTATACAATGAACTTTCTGGTGAAGCCCGCCTAAAGGAGGACATAGTTTTTGGCTGTATCAAATTTAATCAGCATAGTAACAGGACTCTCATTGGCTCTCCCCATTGCTTGGCCCCTTATTGGTCACCCTGCTGTATATAAGCTAAGGAAGTTGATTAAATAAACGGAAATGAAGCATTAACACCATACCAGGCTCATTGTCGTCCTTGCGGGCCGAGGGCGACAAATGGTGCTGAGACCCGGGAAATATTAAGAAAAATAGAAAAACCTTGCAAGGGAGAAGTCCGCAGGTAAGCGGGGAAGGGACCATGATCAAAGTGGTGGGAATCTTGTACAAGACCGCAATAAGAAGCGGGGCGGCCTTAGAGCCGGGATTTAACAAGACTGCAATAAGAAGCGGGGCGGCCTTAGAGCCGGGATTTAGCAGCGAGTATACACAGAACAGCCATTAGGTTGGGATTCTAATTATGGGATCTGGACTGTCAAAGTCGAGGTTAGGGGGTTCCCTAAAGGACCTTCTAAAGGCCAATGGCACGCCATTAAAAACGAAAACTGCTAGGACATTCTTGAATACAGTTGAGACAGTGGCGCCTTGGTTTCTGGACGAGGGCTTGCTAAATATCCCCCAATGGGACAAGTTAGGCGAGGATTTTAAGAAGAGGGATAAAAATAAACCATTGCCACCGGGAACGTTAGTTATATGGACTCTAGTCAGAGGATGCCTGGGAGGATATAAGCCGAAATGTGACTCAGCTATTCAGGAGGGCGCTGAGGCACTCGAGGAAGTGAAAGAAGACCGCTCATCTCGTGCTTCGGAAAGGAGTAGTTCTAGCGAAGGGGAAGAAGAAATGTCGGGGGAGGAGCTAGAGTGGAAGTTCAAATTAAAACCAGACCCTCCCTGTTCAGCAGTGACCCCTAATGCTCCGCCTCCTTACAATCCACCTGGCGGGGGAGATAACATGTAAATGTCATCCCTCTGCTAATGAGGATTGGAAGACCGCATGGAGGGGGGCCAATAGCAGCTCGATATTCCCAGTTCTAGAGGACCAAAATCATCAACGGTATCACCAGCCCTTGGACTTTAAATTAGTTAAACAATTAAAGGAAGCGGTCATGCAGTATGGCCCTCAGGCAGCATTTACTATTTCTCTAGTGGAGTCCATAGCAGGCATGAATTTAATCCCCGAAGATTGGGGGAATTTAGCAAGGGCAGCCCTCTCTGGAGGGCAATATTTGGTCTGGAAGACAGCATGGCAAGAGCATTCCCAGGATGTTGCATGGCGTAATGCCGCGGCAGGCAATCCACAATGGAATCTGGATATGCTTATGGGCATGGGGCCATACACTGGTAAACATGACCAACTGCAATACAACCCTGCCGTATACATGCAGATTGTGGCTGCCGCTACCAAAGCATGGAAAACCCTCCAGGCCAGTGGGGACTTGCAGGATCAACTATCTAAGGTGATACAAGGACCAAATGAAGCATATGCTGATTTTGTTGCAAGATTGATGCAAACAGCTGGGAGAGTATTTGGGGATGTTGACACAGCCATGCCTCTAATTAAACAACTGGCCTATGAACAAGCCAATAAATGGTGTAAAGAGGCCCTTAGGCCATGGAAAGCTAAAGATTTAAGCACTTACATTAAGGTATGCAGGGATATTAATGACAGTGTTATTCAAGGACAAGTACTTGCTTCAGCCATTACTCAAGGCCTTCAGGGCATTCAGCTATCCCAACGTAAGGGCGCTAAAGGAAATTCTGGGGAATGCTACAAATGTGGAGCTCAGGGGCACTTTAAGTGAGAATGTCCTGACAGCAAGGGTCCCCCAACAGTAAAGCAACCTGGCATATGTCCTAGGTGTGGCAAGGGTACACACTGGGCGAATGAATGTCGCTCAGTAAAAGATATTCAAGGTAATCCACTACCCCCAAGGAATTCAAAAAACGGGAAGTGGGGCCCATCACCCCAGGGCCCTCAAATGTATGGGGTGCTTCAACAGGTAGCCCGCACGCATTACCCGCCGACGAGCCAAGGCAGGCTACAAAAGGAAGCGCCGGATTGGACATCCGCGCCACCACCAGACTTGTACTAACCCCCGAGATGGGAACCCAGGTGGTGGAATCGGATTTTAAGGGCCCACTGCCTGTGAACACTGTAGGCCTGTTATTAGGGCGTAGCTCCACAGCCCTTGCTGGATTAATAGTACACCCCGGAGTAATTGATGCTGATTATACAGGAATAGTCAAAATATTAGTGTCTTCCCCTCGTGGCATTACAGTTATCAGTCCAGGTGATAAAATAGCACAAATTATAGTGTTACCAAGCTGTCATAAGCTATTCCCCAACACAGAAAAATCCCGTGGACAGAGGGGTTTTGGCTCCACTGGCCCGCCCCTTGCATGTCTAACACTTGGAATGGAGGATAGACCTCTTTATTCTCTGTGGATCAGAAATAAAAAATTTATGGGCCTTCTGGATACCGGGGCTGATCATAGTATCATTATTGAAGTTGATTGGCCAAAAGATTGGCCCCTACAAAGGGCTGATCAAACCCTTAGAGGCCTAGGGGTTGCCCAAAGTCCTATGTGTAGTACTGCTACATTACCATGGGATGATGATGAAGGTCATAGCGGCCTGGTTCAGCCATATGTACTTAAGATCCCTATATCTCTCTGGGGAAGAGACATTCTTACTCAAATGGACCTAAAATTGACTACTGAAGCCTTTTACAGTGAGAAAGCTCGAAACCTCATGACTAAAGCTGGATATTCAGGTTTTGGAGGATTAGGGAGGAAAAATCAGGGTATTACAAATTCAGTACCCCTAAGTAATTATACCTCTGGGATTGGTGGACCGGGGTTGGGTTTTTCATAGGGGCCACTGAGCCTTTGAAAATTCAATGGCACAAGGACAAGCCTGTGTGGGTTTCTCAGTGGCCCCTGCCCAAAGAAAAATACGAAGCAGCCCACACATTAGTGTATGAACAACTTGTTGCAGGACATATAAAGCCTTCCACTTCACCATGGAATACTCCTATCTTTGTCATTAAGAAAAAATCAGGTAAATGGCAGTTATTGCATGATTTGAGAGCAATCAATGCCCAAATGGTTATCATGGGATACCCTTGGTATATGCCCTCCCCTCGAGTTGGCCTTCAATTGTTGTAGATATCAAAGATTGCTTTTTTTTTATACCATTACACTACAGTGATACCCCCCGATTTGCATTTACCATACCCACTATTAATCATTCTGGTCCTGATCAGCGATTTGAATGGACAGTTCTTCCTCAGGGTATGGCTAATAGCCCCACAATGTGTCAACTTTATGTTGATCAGGCCTTGCAAAAGGTCAAGGAGCTCTATCCTTCCGTTTTGGTATACCACTATATGGATGATGTACTACTTTGCCATAAACAGGAAGAACAGCTTGAAAAGGCCCTTGTTTCCCTTTTCGAATATTTCAAACAGTTTGACTTGAATATAGCCCCAGAAAAAATCCAAAAAACATCTATCAAGGACTATCTGGGCACTAGACTTGATGATACTAAAGTTAAACCTTTAAAGGTAAACCTACGAACAGATAAATTAAAAACATTAAATGATTTTCAAAAACTCCTGGGAGATATTAACTGGATCAGGCCATACCTAAAACTCACTAATCAGGAACTACAGCCCCTGTTCAAGACATTGAAAGGAGACTCTGACTTGAACTCCCCCCGCCGTATTTTATCTGAACAAGCTCCAGAAGCTGTTAAATTGATTCAAAATAGACTTGAGACTGCCCAAGTTGATAGAATTAATTACTCTGAAACCCTATATTATTGTGTTCTTGCAGTAGAGCACATGCCCACTGCTGTTTTTTGGCAGGACGGTCCCATCTCCTGGGTCAATTTAGCTTACTCTCCAGGAAAAGTTCTGCCATGGTATCCCAATGCCATAGCTAAAATCGTATTTAAAGGACTAAAACTTAGCATCACTGCATTTGGCAAACAACCTGACGTCATCCTAACTCCCTATACACAAGAGCAGTTAACTTGCTTAGCAGCATGTGACGATGATTGGGCCATTACTATGACTATCTCAACTGCAAAATTTGACAATCATTACCCAGCAAACCCATGGCTGCAATTTAGTCTTACTCACCCATTAATTTATCCAAGGGTTACACATCAATCACCCTTGGATAATGCAAAACTCGTTTTTACTGATGGTTCTAAAAATGGGGTGGGTGCTGTGGTTACCCAAGATAACACTTGGACCTTTTTATTTCAAAGCTCCTCCCCTCAAATTACAGAGCTATTTGCAGTCATTAAAGCTTTTCAGTTGTTTCATGATACACCTTTTAACTTGTTATCAGACAGCAAATATGTTATCCAAGCTGTCTCCATCCTGGAAAACGTAGGTCACATCAGCACCAAATCCACCATTACAGAAACTTTAAAGAATCTCCAACACATTATATGGGACAGAAAGGTACCCTTTTACATAGGGCATATCAGGGCACATACGGCTCTCCCCGGCCCCTTGACGGAAGGCAATCGCACTGCAGACATGTTAACCAAAGAGCAATTTATCTTCACTTTAATGGAAAATATTCAACAAGCAAAACAATTTCACAAGCTATTTCATGTTAATGCTCTTACTCTCAGACTTAAATTCAACATAACTAAAGCTCAAGCCAGGGACATTGTAGTCTCTTGCAAAAACTGTGTTACCCTCCTGCCATCCCCCTCCTTAGGAGTTAACCCACGAGGCCTGTTACCCAACCATATATGGCAAATGGATGTTACTCACATCCCTGAATTTGGTAAACTAAAATATGTGCATGTTTCCGTGGACACATGTTCTGGTGTCATATTCGCCTCTATCCATGCTGGGGAAAAATCCAAAGATGTTATTTCTCACTGCCTTCAAGCCTTCGCCGCTTGGGGTAAACCTCGACAAATAAAAACAGACAATGGACCTGCATACACCTCACAAGTATTTCACGGTTTCCTTACTCAACTAAACATTACCCTAAATCATGGTATTCCCTACAAGCCTCAAGGACAGGCCATCGTGGAACGTGCCCACTTAACCATCAAACAAACTCTTTTAAAACAAAAAGGGGGAATAGGGGACACATTCCGGTCCCCTAAAGACAAACTAAATACAATTCTATTTATTTTAAATTTTTTGACGCTCGATAAAAACGGTCAAGCAGCAGCTGAAAGACATTCAGCCCGTATGGATTCTTCCCCCAAGCCCTTAGTTCTTTGGAAGGATATCCTTATGGGACAATGGAAAGGCCCGGATCCTGTATTAATCTGGAGCAGAGGCTCCGTTTGTGTTTTCCCACAGGACAAAGAAGTGCCGATTTGGATTCCAGAGAGATTGGTCCAGAAGGCCCCTGAGAACGAGGATGAGGACAGAGGAAGCCATGATCCTCCTACTGTCGTGGGGGACTCTGATATTCCTAATTCCCCCGATGGCGACACGTGAATTATGGGCTATTCTGAAGGCTTGGTCCTATCCTTTACCTTTAACTAATTCTTCCTTTATCTTCCCCCCGTTCTTCACTAGCTGATATACTGAGTGTTGGTTCTATTGTTCCTTTTTCTGCGCTTTGTGTTACCCCTGTAAAATTCTCTCAATTTAATAAGGCCAGCAATTCCTCCCAACAGCTCTCTTAGTATTTGCAGGGTGCTTGGTCTGACGATTTTCAAAATTTCACATGAATCCTTCTGGCTGAGATAACTCGAGTAAATAGTATGCGTGTGCAACCAGCTTCCCTTCCAGAGCTATTTCCAACATTCAGCAATATGTTCCAGTTCACCAAACAATGGGCTGATACAATTGGTCATCTTGTCCTCCTCCTTATTGGCATTCTGCTTCTATTCAGAAACGTTCACCAATGGAGAACACAGCAGCGAGAGCAAAGCCAAGCTATAGTACAAGCCTTTATGTCAATAGAGGCTGGGACATCTCCCCAGATATGGCTAAGCATGCTAGATCGGTAGTCAAAGATGGGTAAGATCAGTAGAGAAACATACCAACCTAAGACAGGACAGAGATCATCGATATCCTGTGTCTGATGACGGGTAAGGATGTTTTCTGCTACTGACGACCTAAGACAGGCACGATCTCTGCCATAAAACAAAAAAGGGGGAGATGTCGGCACTGCCTCTGGCCAGGAAAGTCCCCGCCATTACAAGAAGGCGCTTGGCTCACTGCTAGCAAAATACGCTGCAAGTATACAATGAACTTTCTGGTGAAGCCCGCCTAAAGGAGGACATAGTTATTGGCTGTATCAAATTTAATCAGCATAGTAACAGGACTCTCATTGGCTCTCCCCATTGCTTGGCCCCTTATTGGTCACCCTGCTGTATATAAGCTAAGGAAGTTGATTAATAAACAGAAATGGGGCGCCTGGGTGGCTCAGTGGGTTAAGCCGCTGCCTTCGGCTCAGGTCATGATCTCAGGGTCCTGGGATCAAGTCCCGCATCGGGCTCTCTGCTCAGCAGGGAGCCTGCTTCTTCCTCTCTCTCTGCCTGCCTCTCTGCCTACTTGTGTTCTCTGTCAAATAAATAAATAAAATCTTTGAAAAAAAAAATAAAATAAATAAATAAATAAATAAATAAACGGAAATGAAGCATTAACACCATACCAGGCTCATTGTCGTCCTTGCGGGCCGAGGGCGACACAGATGGAGTGAAAAGAAGGGCCATCTGTACCCCAATGTTTATAGCAGCAATGGCCACGGTCGCCAAACTGTGGAAAGAACCAAGATGCCCTTCAACGGATAAATGGATAAGGAAGATGTGGTCCATATACACTATGGAGTATTATGCCTCCATCAGAAAGGACGAATACCCAACTTTTGCAGCAACATGGACGGGACTGGAAGAGATTATGCTGAGTGAAATAAGTCAAGCAGAGAGAGTCAGTTATCATATGGTTTCATTTATTTGTGGAGCATAACAAAAAGCATGGAGGACATGGGGAGTTAGAGAGAAGGGGGTCGGGGTAAATTGGAAGGAGAGGTGAATCATGAGAGACTATGGACTCTGAAAAACAATCTGAGGGGTTTGAAGTGACGGGGGTGTGGGAGGTCAGGGTACCAGGTGGTGGGTATTGTAGAGGGCATGGATTGCATGGAGCACTGGGTGTGGTGAAAAAAATAATGATACTGTTATGCTAAAAATAAATAAATGAAAAAAAAAAGAACTTATGATACTCAACAGCCCAAAAACAAATAATCCAATTAAAATGAGCAAATAATTCAAGAAAACTATTGTATCTATTCAAATATGAATAGATAATTTTCCAAAGAAGACATACAGATGGCCAACATTGCTCATCGTCACGAAATGCAATCAAAACTACAGTAAGATATTACTTCACAATTGTCAGAGTGGTTAAAATCAACAATACAAGAAACAAGAGTTGGTGAGGATGTGGAGGAAAAGGAACACTCGTGTTCTGTTGGTGGGAATGCAAACTGGTGCAGCCACTCTGGAAAACAGTATGGAGGTTCCTCAGAAAGTTAGAAATAGAACTACCCTATGATCCAGTAACTGCACTAGTAGGTATTTACAAGACACAAAAATATTGATCCATGGTGCAACTGGGTGGGTCAATAATTAAGCATCTGCCTTCTGCTCAGGTCATGATCTCTGAGTCCTGAGATCAAGTCCTGCATTCTCTCTCTCTCATTCCCCCTGCTTGTGTTCCCTCTCTTGCTTTCTCTCTCTCTTTCTCTCTCTGTCAAATAAATAAATAAAATCTAAAAAAAAATACTGATTCAAAGGGATACATGCACGCTGATGTTCATAACAGCATTAACAACAACAGTGTTGTTGGGAAACAGCCCATTCATCATCGACTGATGAATGGATAAGGCAGATGTGCTGTATGTATACAATAGAATACTAGTCAGCCATCAAAGGAATGAGATTTGCAATGGAGCTAGAGAGTATTATACTAAGCAAAAGAAGTCAGTCAGAAAAAGACTAACTACTACCATATGATTTCACTCATATGTGGATTTTAAGAAACAAACTAGCAAAGGAAGGGGGGGGAGAGAAAGAGAGAGGAAAACCAAGAAACAGACTCCTAACAAAGTGTTGGTTACCAGAGGGGAGGTGGTTGGGAGGATGGGTGAAATGGGTGAAGGGATTAAGGAGGGACTCGTCCTGATGAACACTGGGTGATATATGGAAGTGTTGACTCAACATATTGTACAACTGAAACTAATAGTACACTGTATGTTAACTAACTGCAATTTATTTTTTATTATGTTAGTCAACATGCAGTATATCACTAGTTTTTGATGTAATGTTCCATGGTTCATTATTTGCTTATAACACCCAGTGCTCCGTGCAATACATGCCCTCCTTAATACCCACCACCAGGCTATTCCATCCCCTACCTCTTCCCTTCTAAAACCCTCAGGTTGTTTCCTGGTGTCCACAGTCTATCATGTTTCAACTCCCCCCTGATTCCCACACCCCTTCATTTTTCCCTCCCTTCTCCTAACTGTAATTTAGACAAAAAAATTTTTTTAAAGGTGAGTGTGGTACAAAAACAATGAACTGTTACGCTGAAAAGAAATAAGTTTTTTTTAAAAAAAAAAGGTGAGTTGAACAAAAAAATAAATAAATAAAATCAGGAAGTGAAAAAAAAATAATATGCGCCTATCCTTAACTCTGAAATGATGATAATACATGCTGCTATCTTTCCGGGGGTGGCAATGCAGATAAAAGTTTGCAAACTAGGTAGAAAATTCATCTCAGTGTCTGGCACATGGAGTCCCAAGCTAATGGTTTACAACATTGTGTTTACTGATATCATTTCCACCCTCACCATTATCATCACTTTCAGGACCATTTGGAGGACTTAGGGAACAGTTAAAAAGGATCTCTTTCCTGTTCTGATGGAAGATGCCCAGGAGAAAAAGAACTAGCAAGAGACAAAAATAGAAATCTAAATAAGAGTTCTAGGGTGCCTGCCAGAACCAACAACACTAGGTCTTCACAGGGTTTGGCGTTGAATCTTTGCATTTTGGTCCCCTTCTGTCTGCTTATCCCAACTGTCCCAGTGGTTGCTGAGGAGGGAACAATGCTCTCCCTGTCGCTGCTGCATTCAGTCACTCCCACTCTACTTCATACTCACTGGTCTGTACTGTGTCTCTGCTGGAGGAGGATGGAGCATTGCAGAGCTGGCTGCCTCTCCCCTGTCTTTAGCGGGATGAGGACTGAGGCTTTGTTTCCAGGACTGGCAGGAAGACAGATGCTGGTATGGGTGTCCTCAAGCAGACGGCTCCGGGAGGAGGAGACACATGTATGGAGCCCACTGACCTGGCACTGACAACTAAAAGGCTGGAAAGCACAGGCTGATTGTTTACAGTTGAGGGCTCAAAGCGCTTGGCACATAATTAGCCAGATTGGTCCATGTTCTCCCAATCTCTAAGGACTTGCTATTATTAATTGATGCAGAAAAGTGAATGTACTGGGTCGGCAGTAGTATCTAGACCACATCCCCTTCTCAGGAAGAAGCTGACTTCTATTCCTCATTTCTGACTTCCAAGTTACTTATCTCAACGTAAAATTCAGACGCATTTTTTTCAACTACAGAGAGCAACATATGACTTTTATATCTGTACAGCCACTGACTTAATCATGTAATTTAGAGAGAATTTGGTCTTCTATACCAGGAATCTTTTTTTAAATTAAATTAATTTATTTATTTTCAGAAAAACAGTATTCATTATTTTTGCACCACACCCAGTGCTCCATGCAATCCGTGCCCTCTATAATACCCACCACCTGGTGCCCCAACCTCCCACCCCCCGCCACTTCAAACCCTCAGATTGTTTTTCAGAGTCCATAGTCTCTCATGGTTTACCTCCCCTTCCAATTTCCCCCAACTTCCTCCTCCTCTCTAACGCCCCTTGTCCTCCATGATATTTGTTACCAGGAATCTTATTGAATTTCTATTTTCTCAGTTAAAATATATGTCTCTAAGGAGAACTTTCTGTTTTTCTTTCTATACTCCCAGTTTGGGGGTTGGAATTTGTGCATTGGAGATGTATGGTTTTTGCAGTTTTGAGAGACAGCTCAGGTTTTAATTTTTCTATTCAATGATGTGTGTTATTATATTAGACAATTGTTTATTTTTACATACTTATCTCGTGACTTGATCACTTGCTTAAATACTTCAGTGGTTATCAGAGATCTCTACATTCAAAATTTGGATGATCTCGAGGCTTGACTAAAAGACAAACTCAGAGTTTGATTTCTCATTAACTGATGTAAAGAAAACTTCCGTATTTACCCAATTAAATTGAGTGTGTAAGAAATAGTGCTTATGTAGGTGTACATAAATGACAGAGGAAAATTTTAGAGAGCCCAAATGACCAAATGACAGGAGTATAGAGGATTGGAGAAGGAGGTGTGAGTGTTGAGATGTTTTAGAATTCTTGAACAGGAGGAAAATTATATTAAACTGAGGTCACTTGATAGCAGGAAGAGCCTATCCAATGCTAAGTTCATTGTCAGTGAGGTTGGCAGCCTATCTGCTTAGTATAAAGACAGAGCAAATTATACCCGTTGTTAGCATTTCCAAAAGTCCAGATTGCTACCTCAGAAACTATGTGCAGCATCTGTAAAGGAACGACTGGTATGTACATGGGCTCCTGGATGTGTAGCAGAAGATGGAAGGACCCAAAGATAACTGATCATGAGGGAAGAAAGCATGGTGACAAAGTGGAATCCTAATGAGGGGGTTACTAGTGAAAGAAATGATCTCTCCTTTGCTGAGGACATGGTCCTTCACTATCCTTGAGTAATGAAAATGAGGATCAGAGTTAAATTTATCCATAATGGCTTAGGTGACTTAATCTACAGGCACAATTAGAACCACACAGTCACTGAAAATATCACCACTACTTGAAACCTCAACTGTGTACCCTTGACCAAGAGATATCATTACAATAACCTTTTTTAAAAAGATTTTATTTATGGGGCACCTGGGAAGCTCAGTGGGTTAAGCCTCTGCCTTCAGCTCAGGTCATGATCTCAGAGTCTTGGGATCGAGCCCCACATTGGGCTCCTTGCTCGGCAGAGAGCCTGCTTCTCCCTCTGCCTCTGCCTGCCTCTCTGCCTGCCTGTGCTCGCGCTCTCTCTCTCTCTCTCTCTCTCTCTCTCTCTGACAAATAAATAAATTTTTTAAAATTTTTTAAAGATTTTTTAAATTTATTTTTTATTTTCAGCATAACAGTATTCATTATTTTTGCACCACACCCAATGCTCCATGCAATCCGTGCCCTCTATAATACCCACCACCTGGTACCCCGACCTCCCACCCCCTGCCCCTTCAAAACCCTCAGATTTTTTTTCAGAGTCCATAGTCTCTCATGGTTCACCTCCCCTTCCAATTTCCCCCAACTCCCTTCTCCTCTCCATCTCCCCATGTTATAGAAATGTTATTGTTATTGTTATTGTTGTTATTGTTATTGTTATAGAAAACTCTTTCATATCTCCTCCTTTCTGACCTCTGATCGCTTTGAGATGTTCAGGGTTTGACCATGAAGAACAAACACATGCAAGTTATTTTTGGATGAAAGTTCTGACAAAATTCAAAACTCCTCTACCTTGGCTACACATTAGATTGACCTGGAGTGCTGTTAAAAAATCATTCAAGTGTGGAGAAAGGGGAAACTTCCTGCATTGTTGGTGGGAATGTAAGCTGGTGCAACCACTCTGGTAAACAGCATGAAGGTTCCTCAAAAAGTTGAAAATAGAGCTACCTTATGACCCAGCAATTGCACTACTGGGTATTTACCCTAAAGATACAAACATAGTGATCCGAAGGGGCACGTGCACCCGAATGTTTATAGCAGCAATGTCCACAATAGCCAAACTATGGAAAGAACCAATATGTCCATCAACAGATGAATGGATAAAGAAGTGGTATATATATACAATGGAATACTATGCAGGCATCAAAAGAAATGACATCTTGCCATTTGTGACGACATGGATGGAACTAGAGGGTATTATGCTTAACAAAATAGGTCAATTGGAGAAAGACAACTATCATATGATTTTCCTGATATGAGGAAGTGGAGATGCAATGGCGTGGGGCGCGGGGCAGTTAGGGGGTAGGAGAAGAATAAATAAAACAAGATGGGATTGGGAGGGAGACAAACCATAAAAGATTCTTAATCTCACAAAACAAACTTAGGGTTGCTGGTGGGAGGGGGGTAGGGAGAGGGTGATGGGGTTATGGACATTGGGGAGGGTAAGTGCTATGGTGAGGGCAGTGAAGTGTGTAAACATGGCGATTCACAGACCTGTACCCCTGGGACTAATAATACATTATATGTTTATAAAAAAAATTTTTTTAATTTTAAAAACCAATCAAGTTCTTTTTACTCTCCAGTCCTATTAAATCTTAATTGGTTGTGGTGGGACTCAGGCATGAGGATTTTTAAAGTGTATCAGATGTTTCAAACATGAAGCCAAGATTGAGAACCAGTGACATACATTCTCTCACACAACCTGCATCAATAGATTTTATCAAAGCCAAAGTTTTATGGGAAATAGACATGACAGTAAAAACGGGTGAGAGAATATTTTCTTTTTTATTTAAATTCAATCAATTAACATATAATGTATAATTGATTTCAGAGATAGAGGTCAGTGAGTTATCAGTCTTAAATAATTCTCAGTGCTCATTACATCACATGCCCTCCTGAATGTCCATCACCCAGTTACCCCAACCCCTCCCCTCCAGCAACCCTCAGTTTGTTTCTTTTTTTTTAAGACTTTTTTTTTTTTTAACTTTAAAGAATTTTTTTTATTTGCAGCATAACAGTATTCATTATTTTTTGCACCTCAGTTTGTTTCTTATCATTAAGAGTCTCTTATGGTTTTTCTCCTTCACTGATTTCATCTTGTTTCATTTTTAACTCTTTTCTATGATACTCTCTTTTGTTTCTTAAATTTCACATATCAGTGAGATCATATGATAATTGTCTTTCTCTGATTGACTTATTTCCCTTACCATAACACCTTCTAGTTCCACCCATATATTTGCAAGTGGCAAAATTTCATTTTTTTGATGGCTGAGTAGTATTCCAGAGAATATATTTTAAAGGACAGTTTGAATTTCTACAGGATACCTGGGTCATAGGTTACAAATACAGAAAATTCCACAGGTTAATAAGATTCAATTGTGCAGTGATTTTGCCATACACAGAGTCCCAGCATATTCCCTTAATTCCATCAAAGATGTGCCAAGATAAGCAATATTTAGATATGACAAATCAGGAGGAATGGGAACCATGAGCTACCAAAATTATATGTCCAAAGAGGCATGTTTGCCAATTCCATATGTTTGGTTTTGCAATTATGTATAATTAACAGACAAAAAAAGGAGTCGAAGACTAGACTGTTCTGTTGAGGAGCCTCTGCAAAGCCCTCTTGACATCCCCATTCCGCAGGCTGTAAATGAAGGGATTCAGCATGGGAACAACTAAAGCATACATTACTGAAGCCACTGCATCCTTCCTGGAAGAATGTGAGACAGCTGAACTGAAGTACACCCCAAGACCTGTTCCATAAAATAAGCAAACAACTGACAGGTGAGAGCCACAGGTGGAGAAGGCTTTGTACTTCCCACCTGTGGATGGGACTCTCAGAATGGAAGAAACAATTCGTGTATAAGAGAAAAGGATCCCTGAGACTGGAATAACACCAAAGATGGCACCAATAAAATACAGGAATAATTTATTGGTGGAAGTACCATTACAGGAAAGTCTGAGGAGCTGAGGAATGTCGCAGAAGAAATGAGGAATTTCCACATTTATGCAAAAGTTAAGCTGTGACAACATGAGGCAGTGAAGCTGAGAGTCCAGAAGGCTGATCAAAAAAGACACCAGAATGAGCAGGCTACAGACGCGGGCATTCATGATGACTGAGTAGTGCAGAGGATAACAAATAGCTACAAACCGATCATAGGCCATCACGGTTAAGAGTACACTGTCCAAACATCCAAAAAGAATAAAAAAAGACAACTGAATCAGGCAGCCCATACGAGAGATAACTCTGTTATGAGTTTTAATGTCCAAAATCGCCTTTGGGACCGTGGTAGAAGTGAAACCGATGTCAGCCAGGGACAGGAAGGAGAGGAACAAGTACATGGGGGTGTGAAGACGGGAGTCAGAGCTGATGGCCAGGATGATCAGTAGATTCCCTACCATGGTGACCAGATACATGGACAGGAACAGGTTGAAGATTACAGGCTGCTGTTCTGGATCATCTGAGAACCCCAGGAGGAGGAATTCCAAGACACTTGTTAGATTCTGGGGTTCCACATAGCAGAGACAGCTTTTGGGAAATAAATGAGAGGGGTTTTTTTTTAAGATTTTATTTATTTATTCAAGAGAGAGAGAGAGAGAACCAAGAGACAGGAGGGTCAAAGGGAGAAGTAGAGTCCACCCTGAGCAGGGAACCCAATGAGGGACATGATCCTGGGACTCCAGGATCATGACCTGAGCCAAAGTTAGTTGCTTAAACAGTTGAGCCACCCGGGCACCCAAAATGAGACTTTATGTAAAGGAAACAAGTATACTGGTACCCATCAGTGTGTCTATAATTTGGATTCAAGCAATTCATTAATAAAGTATTCACACTTGAGGAAAATCTAGCAAAATTTCTCAGTGGTGGCAACACATTCTTCCTAGAACTATTTTCTCATTGCCTTTGCTCCATTCACCTATTTCAAAGTGCATCCAACATGGAAAGACTGGGCTAAAGAAACAAGAAGGTACAGATGGCCCTTCTTCTCATGACATCTGTATCTTTGGGGTAAATACCCAGGAGTGCAATTGCAGGGTCATAGGGAAGTTCTATTTTTAATTTCTTGAGTCACCAAACTATGGAACCAAGATGCCCTTCAACGGACAAATGAATAAGGAAGATGTGGTCCATATACAATATAGAGTATTATGCCTCCATCAGAAAGGATGAATACCCAACTATTGTAGCAACATGGACAGGACTGGAAGAGATTATGCTGAGTGAAATAAGACAAGCAGAGAGAGTCAATTATCATATGATTTCACTTATTTGTGGAGCATAACAAATAGCATGGAGAACATGGGAAGATAGAGAGGAGAAGGGAGTTGGGGGAAATTGGAAGGGGAGGTGAACCATGAGAGACTATGGACTCTGAAAAAAAATCTGAGGGTTTTGAAGGGGCGGGGGGTGGAAGGTCAGGGTACCAGGTGGTGGGTATTATAGAGGGCATGGATTGCATGGAGCACTGGGTGTGGTGCAAAAATAATGAATACTGTTATGCTGAAAATAAAAAATAAATTTTAAAAAAAAGATCTCATTATAAGAAAAAAATTTTGCAGCTATGTATGGTGATGGATGTTAATTGTATTTGTGATGATCATTGTGCAACATGTGTAAATTTTGAATCATTATTTTGTACACTGAAACTAATATAATTATATGTCAATTATATCTCAATTCAAAGAAAAAAACAAGGAAGCAAACAAGTCTGGATTCTTCCTCCTTTGGTGACATTGAGACATTAAACCTCATAAGCAATGTAGAAAGACCAATGTAGAAAGCCTGCAATGCTCTCTCTAGACAGGAAGGTCTTCATACAAGGAATAAAACTTTTTATACCCTCCAGTGTGTGTGGCATTATCAGACTCAACATCCTGAATAGAAACCCATCGTATTTCTGCAGAGTGTTCCATTTGATGCAGTGAGTGGGTCATGAGACGATGACCATCACCACACAAGGTCTTTCTTCTCATGCTCTGGCCTACTACCTACTGGCTCTCCTGCCTGCTGGCAAGCATGAAGTCTGCAATCTCGACTGGGCTGTGCTGTGATGAATTTCTTAAGCCCTTCCAATCTTTTCTTATAGATCTAAATTACCTAATTTGGAAATTTCAATAATTATTCGGCTGTTAGAGACAAGAAATGGGATTGGGTTTATTTCTTAATGTGGCCCTGGGTCTTGTGTCTTGTCCCAAACCTATCCATATGTCTTCGAATGAAGCTGTAACGGACACTGGAGTCAGGGAAAGGCTTTTACCCTAACTGGTTGTGTGTTTCAACCAAGCATTGTCCTCGAAGGCTGTTCAGGGGAAACACTGTGCAAGATCTAGGTCCATTAGGTGGTTGTTCATGAAACAATGTCATTGGAAGGGAAAGAGAGGGAAAAGTGGAGTGAGAAAAAGAGGGAGGAAAGGAGGAGGAGAAAAGAAGTCATTGTGTGTCTTGCTGAGGTCTGCATTCCTAAAAATAAGCTGGGACCTTTCAATACCTCTGCTGCTCCTGTTGCCCCAGTTTTGCTGCAACAAAGATCCAGATCCCCGGGCTTATAGGGAGAAACATATGTAGTACCTCAGTATTACAGTAAAGGGGTTAATTCAAACCTGATTTAAGCACAGGGTATATAAACCCTAAGAAACAATCACCATCATGGAGGACATCCCTCACCCTGTAGATCTGGCTTGAAGCTCTCTGGAGAAAGAAATTTACAAATATGAACAAGATAGAGAGGACCCCCTTTAAATATATCCAGGGATAAAAAATAAATAAGTGGGGTGAAAAAATAATGAATACTGTTATGCTGAAAATAAATTAATTAATTTTTTAAAAAATTAAGAGAAAGAACGACACTTGCATATGGGTAAGGAAACAAAAAACTGAAACAGAGGTAGACAATTTAACCCAGATAAAAGTCTGAAATGTATTAAAATTTAAAGAACAAAAAATATAAAGTGCTTTTGCATCTCTTCAACATCGGTTCTGAATTAACTTTAATATCTACTGAAATGCACCAATTGGCAAACCTCCATATCCTCAATCACTACTGGGCGTTGAATTACAGTAATAGGTAGGGGATCCCACTAAACTTAAACAAGATGTCCTGTAGAATCTTGGGGAGGTTCTTGAACATAAGAACAGAGAACAAATATGTCCTCATCTTCACCACTGAAACTATTACCTTGCCCTCAAAGACCACACACAGTGGGCATGAATACTGACCTAATGAGTAATAAATTAAAATTGAATTAAGTCTTTGGTACTGTATACATAAAACCCACCCAGTTTTTCACCTCTTGTGTTTCTCCTTTACTTTTACACAGAATACTTCATTTCTGAAACTCCTGGTCAGCAAATGTGTGGGGCTTTCCCCACACACTAAGCAGTTGTCTACATTAGCTGAAAGTCCTACAATTTAACTCAATTCGGACACTACCTGCCAGGAGCAACAAATCCCACAGGATATCTCACAAGACTGATCCCACCCCACTTCAGATGCCAATCACAAGTACTAGGTCCTTCGTGCTCTAGCTAACTTCTGTCCAATTTGGCTACAAAACTGAGGGTTCCTGTGGCCCCTTCTTCAGGGTTTGATGAATTTGATTTGTCAATCTGGAAGAGTGCCTGGAGGGAAACCACTGAATCCCATTCATCAGTCATACTGGACATCCTTGGAAGAAATGAAAGCTCAGATGGGAAAGCCCCCAGTGTATATAGAAGCCATATGGACTACACTGGGTTCCTGTGAACTAACAAAGGGTAATCAATATGGGGTGTGTGTGTGTGTGTGTGCGCGTGCGTGTGTATATACATATATATGTATATGTATGCATGCATATATATGCAAAGCTGAAACTTTATTTATATATATATTTATATATAATCTATATATAAGTATGTAAAGTTCTAGCTCAGAATATATAATATATAATTTATATATATAAACAGATACATATTAGTTGCTTACACTGTGCCAACCACAGTGGAGGTACTGAGGAATCAGAAATGAATGAGGCTCAGTTATTTCCCTGCTGACATTCTGTCTGGAGTGACCTAGAAAGATAAAGGAAATGTAGGTTGCATGTCAGTTGCTTTTGGGGATTTTTTTGTTTTAATATTTTATTTAAATAAATAAAATATTTTTTATTTAAAATAAAAAATTTTACTATACCAAATTTTACTACATTACCCCCCACATATTATAATTTCACTAATACACAAAATTGAGATATTTTACATTCTTTTCTGTACCTTTTCAAAATCTGGCATTTTCTACTGACAGAACATCTCAATTTGGACCTCCCACATTTCAGCGGCTCATTAGCTGCATGAAACTAAATTGTATGGAAAGACAGTGCCTGCACCCTGTGCCTTGTGAATAGAGTCTTGCTACTCAAATCCAAACCTGACTTCACCCCCTTTTTATTCCAGGACCTGGTAAAAATTAAGTAAGAATGCTGTCCTTTTCTCCTCAACAGTGCAACTCTATCTTGGGGGTGATTATGCAAATGAAAATTAAAAAGCTACATAGCACAAAGATCAGAGCCCAGCTGAGGAAACCCTCAATAAAGTCTTATATTATGGTTTACTCTCCTCATTACCATCATGATCACCATCTCATCATATTCACCATCATTTTGGAGTGCTTAGGGCAAAGTTTGGAGAGGTCTATCTCCTGCTGTTGTGTGAGTGATGCATATGGAAGCCAGAAATGGTGTTATTGGAGGAAAGCATGATTCTGAATGAGAGTTCTGAAATCTCCATCAGGAAAAAGAACATAAAACTCATGGTTCTCTGAGCTGAAACTTTGCATATTGCTGCCCTCCATCTGGCCAGCCCCAACTCGTCTAACTGATGAGGAAGCAGTTCCCGGCTGTCCCTTTTCCATCCACCATCTCCCTGGGAACTCACTGGTCCATGCTGTACCTCTGCTGGGTCATGACTAGGAGTTCGGATCCACCCCAATTTCCTGCCTGGTGAATGATGATGGCTGAAACTTTGTCTTCAGGAGTGGCAAGAAGACAGGCTCAGGCATGAATCCTGTTATGCAGGTGATGACTCTGGGAAGAGAAGACAGTATGCAGCCTAACAGTGCTTATAACCAGGAAGGCTGGAGGCACTGGTTATTTATTTATTCCTGTATGACCTTGAGAGCTCAATGCACAGAGCTCATAATTAGCAAAATCAGTGCATGTTATCCCAATCTCTAAGGACTTCCTAATAACAGAAGAAGAAAAGAGAAAAGTGAATGTATTTAAAAGGGTCTGCGCCCTTTCTCTTCTCAGGAGAAAGCTCATCTGTACACTTGCTTCTGACTTCCAACTTCGAAGATCTTAACACAAAGTACAGAGTCCCTTTTTGTTTTCAGTTTAATATAAGACTTTTTGACTTTGACATCTGCAAATCCATTAAATCAATCACATAAATTAGGGAGAATTCAGTCTTCTATAACAAGAATCAGAAACTATTTCCATCTTCTGAGTTAAGATTTATGTTTTAGAAGGAACTTCCTATTTCCCTTTTTAAAGTTTTTTCCACTTATTTAAATGACAGTCCAAGTCCTAGTTTTTCTTTCATTGATGTAGATATGTATTTAGAATATTAATTTTTATATGTTTATTTATAACGTGCTACTTCTCTTTTTTTTTGTAATTTTTTTTCAGTGTTCCAAAATTTATTGTTTATGCACCACACCCAGTGCTCCCTGCAGTACATGCCCTCCTTGATATCCACTAACAGGCTTATCTATCCCCCCACTCCCCTCCCCTCCAAAACCCTCAGTTTGTTTCTCAGAGTCCACAGTCTCTCATAGCTCATCTTCCCCACCAATTTCCCCCAACTCACTTCTCTCCATCTCCCAATGTCCTCCGTGTTATTCCTTATGCTCCACAAATAAGTGAAACTTACGGTAATTGACTCTCTCTGCTTGACTTATTTCACTCGGCATAATCTCCTGCAGTCCATCCATGTTGATACAAAAATTGGGTATTTATCTTTTCTGATGGAGGCATAATACTCCATTGTATATATGGACCATATCTTCTTTATCTATTCTTTGGTTGAAGGGTACCTTGGTTCTTTCCACAGTTTGGCGACTGTGGCCATTGCCGCTATGAACACTGTGACACAGATGGCCCTTCTTTTCATTACATCTGTATCTTTGGGGTAAATACCCAGTAGTGAAATTGCAGGGTCATAGAGTAGCTCTATTTTTAACTTCTTAAGGAATCTCCACACTGTTTTCCAGAGTGGCTACACCAATTTGCATTCCCACCAACAGTGTAAGAGGGTTCCCCTTTCTCCACATCCTCTCCAACACATGTTGTTCACAGTCTTGTTAATTTTGGCCATTCTAACTGGTGTGAGGTGGTATCTCAATGTGATTTTGATTTGAATCTCCCTGATAGCTAATGATGTTGAACATTTTTTCATGTGTCTGTTAGCCATTTGTATGTCTTCTTTGGAGGAGTGTCTGTTCATATCTTCTGCCCATTTTTTGACAGGATTATCAGTTTTTTGAGTGTTGAGTTTGAGGAGTTCTTTATAGATCTTGGATATCAGCCCTTTGTCTGTAGTGTCATTTGCGAATAACTTCTCCCATCCGTGAGTTGCCTCTTTGTTTTGTTGACTGTTTCCTTTGCTGTGCAGAAGCTTTTGATCTTGATGAAGTCCCAAAAACTCATTTTTGCTTTTGTTACCTTTGCCTTCAGAGACATGTCTTGAAAGAAGTTGCTGTGGCCAGTGTTGAAGAGGTTATTGCCTATGTTCTCCTCTAGGACTTTGATGGATTCCTGCCTCACATTGAGATCTTTTATCCCTTTTGAGTTTATCTTTGTGTATGGTGTAAGAGAATGGTCGAGTTTCATTCTTCTATACATAGCTGCCCAATTTTCCCAGCACTATTTATGACGACTGTCTTTTTTTCCCTGTATATTTTTCCTGCTTTGTTGAAGATTATTTGACTATACAGTTGCTACTTCTCTTAAATAAACAAGAGTATCTCACAAGATTGCAATCAACGTGTCATCCAGAACTACAGTCCTCTCAAACTTTGACTGAGAGAAGACCTGTTTCCAAGCCCACTCACATAGCTGTTGGAAGGATGGAGCCCCTTGAGGGCTGTTGGCCAGGGGCATTCTTTAATTCTCAGCCACATAGGTCTTTCGTGGAAAGCCTTCACATCACGGTTGGCTTCCATCAGAATAAGTACATAGGTGACAGAGAAACAATATACAGTAAGATAAAAGCCAGAGTCTTTCTGCACCCTAATCTCAGAAGTGACATCCCATCAGTTTTGCCATGCTGTGTTAGTTGGAAACAAGTGACTAGCCCAGGACACACTTAAGGGGATGAGTCTCCACAATGGCATAAATATAGGAGGTGGAAGTCATTGGGAGCATTAAAATCTGCCCACCATGCCACCCTCGCCCTTTATCAGGACATTGATCTCTAAATACCACGAGACTCTGGAGGTGTCTCTCTGCTTCCCAACGTGGTCTACAATGCATTATACTAAAGGCTCTCAACAAAATTCCCCTACAGAAGATCTGACATGTAGGCAGAAATTGCCTCTGATGTGGCATTTCTGCAGATCCCACGATGTTGATTTAGGACATGTAGTGGGAAGAAGAATATGCAATGTCTCTTCTACCACCAAGGTCCCTCCCTTGACATTACACCAAGTTATAGCCATTCTATGCTGAAATTCAACAAATGTCAGTGGTTTATGATTTCTGTAAATCATTCTATAAATCATTTCTGTAAATCATTCTAAATGATTTCTGATTTCTATAAATGTTGTGGTTTATGATTTCTGTAAATCGAGAAGAATTCATTTTCCCCAGACTGTATTTTCTTTATATTACTTTGTGTTCACAAATCCTAATATTTAGATAAATGTGATTTGGGCCTGTGGGGCTTTTGCTGGTTGACAAAATAAATTGTATGCAAATGATGTTCCCTTGACATATATACCTACATACACAATGGAATATTATTCAGCTATAAGAAAGGGCAAATTCTGCCATTTGCAACAGAGATGGATTTTTTTAATTTTTTTTTAATTTATTTTCAGCATAACAGTATTCATTGTTTTTGTACCATACCCAGTGTTCCATGCAATCCGTGCCCTCTATAATACCCACCAACAGAGATGGATGTTAAGGGCATTGTGCTAAGTGAAATAAGTCAAAGAAATACAAATATTGCATGATAGCTCTTATATGTGGAATCTGAAGCAGCCAAACTCATAGAAACAAAAAGTTAAAAAGTGGTTCCCTTGTCAGGGGGAGGGGAGTAGGGATATGTTGGTTAAAGGGTACAAACTTCCAGATATAAGATAGATAAGTTCTGGGGATCTAATGTACAGCATGATGATTATAGTTGACAATACTGTGTTATATATTTAAAAGTTGCTAAGAAAGTAGATCTTTGGGGCACCTGGGTGGTTCAGTGGGTTAAAGCCTCTGCCTTTGGCTCAGGTCATGATCCCAGGGATCGAGCCCCACATCAGGGTCTCTGCTCAGCAGAGAGCCTGCTTCCTCCCTCTCTCTCTGCCATCCTCTCTGCCTACTTGTGATCTCTGTCTGTCAAATAAATAAATAAAATCTTTTTAAAAATGAAAGAAAGTAGATCTTTAATGTTCTCATCACAAAAAAGAAATGGTAATTATGTGGCATAATGGAAGTGTTAGCTAACTCTATGGTAGTAATCACCTTGCAATATATTAGGGCACCAAATTGACACATTGTACATCTTAAGCTTACACTATGTTGCCTATAAATATTTTCAATAAAGTTGAAATATAAATATATCAACCACAGGGTAGATAATGATGATGATGGATCTATATTTACTTGGTTCTTACCATGTGCACATTGTCTATTTTTTTTAGGTTTTATTTACCTATTTGACAGAGAGAGAGATCACAAGTAGGTAGAGAGGCAGGCAGAGAGAGAGGAGGAAGCAGGCTCCCCACTGAGGGGCTTGATCCCAGGACCCTGAGATCATGACCTGAGCCAAAGGCAGAGGCTTTTACCCACTGAGCCACCCAGGCGCCCCTGCACATTGTCTTTTTAATCTTAGAATTCTTTCAGCTAAATATCATTTAAAATGAAGGATTAGAGGCCAAAAAATTATTAAAAATATATCCCAGGGGTGCCTGGGTGGCTCAGTGTGTTAAAGCCTCTGCCTTCACCTCAGGTCATGGTCCCAGGGTCCTGGGATGGAGCCCCACATCGGGCTCTCTGCTCAGCAGGGAGCCTGCTTCCTCCTCTCTCTCTCAGCCTGCCTCTCTGCCTACTTGTGATCTCTGTCAAACAAATAAATAAAATCGTTTAAAAAAATTATATATATATATATATATTTATATATATATATATATCCAGAGCACTCAGGCAATGAGTTAAAAGATCTGATTTTGCAAATCAGATTTTGACCACAAAGCCTATATATTCAAACCATACACTGGCCTGTTATATTGATTATGACAGTTTGCCCTTATTGATCTGCTACTACATGCTAAGTCATGTTATGTTCAGCACATTTAATATATCTTCTCAACCAGCCTTTCATTTAAGCACTCTTGTTGTAATAACTCTATAGATAAGAAATTTAAATAGAAAAATGTTATGTACCATACTCAAAGCCACACATCAGGTTACTTATAAATTACTGGGACGCTTATTTAAATTAACTTCCTTAATGTTATAATAAGATTTTCCATTTGATGGGAAACTACCATCTGATTGAACCATGGCACAATTATTTACAATTACTGCATGGCCTTAGAAGATAAGCTCTATTGCACCTCATTTACTGAGAATTCTAAGGCTCAGAAACGAACTTTGAGTTACTAAAATTTCAAATTTTTGAGCCCATATTTGAGCAGTGGAGTATTTTCCTATCTCACATTTTTTTCTATTATCTGTTTCCTATTCTTTTTTTTTTTATTTCTTTTCAGTGTAACAGTATTCACCATTTTTGCACCACACCCAGTGCTCCATACAGATGTGCCCTCCCTAATAACCATCATCTGGTTCCCCCAACCTCCCACACCCCCCCCGCCCCTTCAAGACCCTCAGGTTGTTTTTCAGAGTCACAGTCTCTCACGGTTCACCTCCCCTTCTAAATAAATTGTTTTATTGCTCAATTAAAAAATAATAATAATAATAATAAAGGAGTTATGTTTTGCTAACAAAAAAACAAAGGAAAATAACAACATGGGGCACTTGGGTGGCCCAGCTGTATACTCTGCCTTTGGCTCAGGTCATGATCTCCAGGTCCTGGGATGAAGCCCCATTTGGGCTCCCACCTCAACAGGGAGCCTACTTCTCCCTCTGCCTCTTCCCCTGCTTGGGCTGTTTCTCTCAAATGAATAGGTAAAATATTTTTTTAAAAAAGGAAAAAAAAACAAGAGAGAGAGTTATGATTATTTTATAATGATAGAAACAAGAGTGCTCATAACTAAAAGCCCTTGGAAATGCATAAGGAAAGTGTGGGGGGTACAGATATACACATAATCATGCAGGGACTATGAATTAAATGGGAAGTCCAAATAATCCCCCAATTCCATTAGAGCTATGCTAACAATAACAGTTGTATAAACAAAAAGCAGAGATCCTTATAGGTATATATACCATGTAGCTGCAGATTCAGAATTTCTTGTTGTTGTTGATTTCCTGCATTTTCCAGTTCTATGAACCCAGAAAGACTAAGACAAATGCTGATATTAGAATATTCTGCTGATTGTCCCCCACAGTGCCCTCTTGATGTCCTTGTTCCTCAGGCTGTAGATGAAGGGGTTCAGCATAGGGGTGACCACAGTGTATATCACCGAGGCAACTGCACCCTTCTGGAGGGAGGAGGAGATGGATGAACTGAGGTACACTCCAACTCCCGTTCCATAAAACAAGCAAACAACCAACAGGTGGGAGCTACAGGTAGAAAAGGCTTTGTACTTCCCACCTGTGGATGGGACCTTCAAAATGGAGGAAACAATTCGTGTATAAGAACAAAGGATCCCTGAGAGGGGAACACCACCAAAGATGGCACTCATAAAATACATTAGTATGGTGTGGATGGAGGTATCAGAGCAGGCAAGGTGGAAGAGTTGAAGTGCATCACAAAAGAAATGATGAATTTTCACATTTGTGCAGAAGGTAAGTTGGGACACCATCAAAAAATGAATCTGAGATTCCAAAAGGCTGCCAAAAAGTGACATCAGGACCAACAAGCTACAGAAGCATGGGCTCATGATAACTGAATAGTTAAGGGGGTGACAAATGGCCACAAACCGGTCATAGGCCATCACAGCCAGGAGCAGGTTGTCCAAACACCCAAACAGTATAAAAAAGGACACCTGAGTTAGGCAGCCTGCATAGGTGATATACTTGCTGTGCGTTTGAATGTTCACCAGCATCTTGGGGATTGTCGTGGTGCTGAAACCAATATCAGCCAAGGACAGGTTGGAGAGGAAGAAGTACATGGGCATGTGGAGGTGGGAGTCAGAGCTGACAGCCAAGATGATGAGCAGGTTCCCAAGCACTGTGACCAGGTACATGGACAGGAACAGCCCAAAGAGAATGGGCTCCAGTTCTGGATCATCTGAGAGGCCCAGGAGAAGGAACTCTGAGACAGCTGTTAGATTCTGTGGTTCCAGGCAGGTGGCACACCTCTCAAAAAAGAAGAGAGTATTGAATAAACAAAACAAGCATAGAGGCACCCAGCTAAATGCACCTATTTTGATTCAAGCAATTCGCGCTTCCCAGCGTACATCCCAGTACCTTCAGCAACATTTCTCAATTGTAAACTCTTCCTAGAACTCTTTCCTTATTGTTGTCTGAGCTATTTACCTGTTTCTATTATACCCATTATGAAGACATTGAGCCAAAGAATGTTAGAGAAACATACAAATATACAAACATAGAAATACCTAGTTATACTTGGGTTCAGAACTCATATTTGTTGCCAGTAAAAACTGAGTTTTCTTGCTTTCCCTGCATGATCCCATTCCCCTGCATTTCAGTTGCCCAAAGACAAACACTGTCATGAATGTGGTAGATGTATTTTCATTTCAATGTTTCCATAATATTAGTATTGATTTATGCATCCATAAACAGTTTTCTTAAAAACTTACTTAATACTATAATAATACACATAATGTTTCCTGAGTTCTCACTTACCAAAACAATGTGTTTTAAGTGTCTGTGGAGTATATCCATCTATTTCAAGCACTTCAAAAGTGGCATAGTATTACCTGAAAGATGAACTTTTTGATCTCTTAATTTCTTATTACAGTATTCCCTTTTTAAAAAAATTATTTTTTCTGAGACAAACAGAGAAAGAGAGTACAAGAAGAAGGAGGTAGAGGGAGAGAGAGATCCTTAAGCTTGCTCACACTGAGCACAGAGCCCAAAGAGGGGCTCCATCTCAGGACTCTGAGATCATGACCTGAGCCAAAATAAAGAGCTGGACATGTAAATGACTGAGCTATCTGGATGTCCCTTATTACAATATTCCTAATAAAATTCCTGTGCTCACCTCTGTATTACACAAATGAGAATTTCTATAATATATAGACATGAAAGATGATAATATTGTGAAAAATAAATATATATTCAATTTTACTATTAATTATCTTATTGCTTTCCTAATAGAAAGTATAGACAAAATCAACATCATGTTTTTATTATCAAGGTATAGAATCAGAATGGTCCCCGAAGTCTGTGTTCAAATGGTCTTTACATGATAAATACATGGGAAAGTACCTATCTTGGATAAGGAATAATATTTTTATATAACAGATTTCCAAAATAGGCTGCAAAATGCATTATTATTCATAGAAAATCTTATGATCTATAATATTCATGTAATAAAGCCCTGGTGAACCAGTTATCCCATTTCCCTAATCACAGGTGAACTCACAGAATCCCAAGAAAAGGGATTGTTGGTCCTGTTTCTGTTTGCTCATCTGGAACTAAAGCACACTTGAAAAGAAAGCAACCATTCTACACTGGTGGAGTGCACAGAGCCCTGGGATGGGAATCAGACTAAACATGGAGTTTATGTCAACATCCCAACCTCTCCGTGCTGTTATCCTCCATCTAGAAATGGGGAGAACATCATCTATATCAAGATACGGGTGGCATCTAAAAGAAGTTTGCACCCAATAAATACTCATTCATGGTTTGTATATCAGAATGGCATTGTTACTGGAATGGTGGGTTTATTGGTGAAACTCAATCCTAAGAAAGTTTTAATGAGCTTTACTTTATTATTTATCAGGTAGAAGCCTATCATGTCCCAGGAAATTCACTCAAGTATGCATAGAAATTGGGGCGTCTGGGTGACTCCATTGGTTAAATGTCCAACTCTTGATTTTGGCTCAGGTTATGATCTCAGGTATGAAAGATCAAGAGTGGCCCCCACTGCCTCTCCTTCTCTAAAAAAAAAGAAAGAAGAAATAAAAAGAGAGGGTGGAAATGGCTAAATGTGTCTCAGTTAGGTGCAGTAAGATTTGTCTCAATTTTTTTTTCCTCTTTTAATTTTCATCTTTATGGAAATTGCCAGTAATTTTCAACTGAAGAGTCTATTAAGTGGAAAATGATAGGTCTCTTAGAAAATCTGTGGCATAGACACAGAGAAGCGCTGTTTTATTTTTCATCTAGATCTATGAAACATCATTGGAAGGAAGCAAAGCACCCAATGCATGGAACCCACGCTGTCTCTGTCCCATTTCTGAGAACCAAAGAAGGGTCCATTCAATATTGAACAGAGACCACTGGTGCTCTTGGAGCCTACACTGTGCCAAGCAAAGTATAAGTTCTGGGAAATCAGAAATGACTGTGATTCAGTTGCTTCCCTCCAAACATTCAGTATCTACCTACATAAGGACCAAAAAAAAAAAAAAGTTCTTTCAGGATCTAGGGGAAACTGAAACTTCTGATCACAGGATATTTTAGTTGGATAGATGGTGCTTAGCCTTGATAATGACAATAACAACCACAACAATACCTAAAACTTAACTTACCCTTACTATATGCATCTACCATATTTAGTCACATGTTAGGTGCTCATCTTAATTCTTGCTCAGTACAGTTGTGGACATTAAGAACTCGCCCAGTGTCATATAGATGAAGGTAGAGGAGATAAGATTCAGAATTAAGTGGTGGGTCTCTGAGGTGCATGAACTGACTGGTTTGTTCTGTTTCCCTGCACTTCAAAGAATTTAAGCAGAAGTCCAGAGGTCTTTTCCAAAATTGCTAAGATAATCATGAAACAGTTTCTTATTTCCTAAGTACAGAATCTAATATCCTGACCCTATATCTCCCTAGAGATCAAGAGGACCTAAATTATAGGAATGGGAGAGAATGTGGAATATGAAGCAAAATCTAAGAGTGGAGGCAAGAAAGAGAGCTGCCCTGAATTGTCATGAGCTGACTCTTCATGATCTCTACCTTCATCTCAGCCATCTTTTCTACAGTTGATGCAGCAGGTGACACTAACTGCTCTCTGGTATCTTCTAGCAGGAACAGCCAAACGGGAAAAGCACAGGGAGTGGAGGTCTTTGCCTGGAGTAACAGGAAAGAGAGGTGAGACTTGGATAGGCAGGAGAGAATACTCTCTGGGTAGCCTGTGAACAGTCTCACTGTCTGCCTTCAAACCTGCATTCATCCCCTGTCTACCCCAGGAAAAACTTAAAAAGCTTCTGCAAAGCAAAGGAAGCTATCAACAACACTAAAGGCAACTATGGAATGGGAGACGATATTTGTAAATGCCATATCTGATAAAGGGTTAGTATCCAAAATATGCAAAAAACTTATGAAACTCAACACCCCAAAAACAAATAATCCAATTAAAACATGAACAGAAGACAGGAATAGATAATTTTCCAAAGACATACAGATGACAAACATTGCTCATCATCAGGGAAATGCAAATCAAAACTACAGTAATATATTACTTCATACCTGTCAGAATGCCTAAAATCAACTATACAAGAAACAAGAGTTGGTGAGGATGTGGAGAAAAAGGAACACTCATGTTCTGTTGGCGGGAATGCAAACTGGTGCAGCCACTCTGGAAAATAGTATGGGGGTTCCTCAGAAAGTTAAAAATAGAACAACCCTATGATCGAGTAACTGCACTACTGCATATTTAAAAGACAAAAGTGTACTGATCCATGGGGCACCTGAGTGGCTCAATTGTTAGGCATCTGCCTTCAGCTCAGATCATGACTCTGAGCCCTGAGATCAAGTCCTGCCTTAGGCTTCCTGCTTAGCAGGAAGCCTACTTCTCTCTCTCCTTCTCCCCTGGCTTGTGTTCCCTCTCTTGTTTGTCTCTCTCTCTCTCTCTCTCTGTCAAATAAATAAATAAAATCTTTTTTTAAAGAATACTGTTTCAAAGGAATGCATGCACCCTGATGTTCATAGAAGCATTTTCTTTTTTTTTTTTTTAGGATCAGAAATTTAATTGCATACAATATAATGTTGAGTTAATCCAAAGTAACTGAATATCCAAGGTCAGCCTACTTTGGAGACAGAAGCTAGTCAGCAAACATTTTATATCCAAATTCATATCATCATGGGTGGTATTATCATAGAGCATATAATCACAGGGCATTACTGTACTAATGCACATAGTGGTAGGGTTAATACTAATATTTACATAGTTATGATTGTATAATTATTCATGGATAAGCCAGAGCAAGCTTAGTTTGTTTCCTTTTGCCCCCTTCAGAATGATACTTTTGTAAAATAAAAGTGAGTTGCTAGAGAAAAGAATACAAATAACAAAGACATACTATGCAAACTGTAAGCCCACTGATGGTGTGTTAGTGTACCACAGTGGGGTCAAATTGCTGCAAAACTTTGACTACTCTCAATTTCCTTATTTCTTTTTTTTTTATTTTTTTTTCATTTATTTATTTTCAGCATAACAGTAGCATTATTTTTTCACCACACCCAGTGCTCCATGCAATCCGTGCCCTCTATAATACCCACCACCTGGTACCCCGACCTCCCACCCCCCCGCCACTTCAAACCCCTCAGATTGTTTTTCAAAGTCCATAGTCTCTCATGATTCACCTCCCTTCCAATTTACTCCAACCCCCTTCTCTCTAACTCCCCATGTCTTCCATCCTTTTTGTTATGCTCCATAAATAAGTGAAACCATATGATAATTGACTCTCTCTGCTTGACTTATTAAAGACATACAAATGGCTATCAGACACATGAAAAAATGTTCATCATCACTAGCCATCCGGGAGATTCAAATTAAAAATACATTGAGATATCACCTTACACCAGTTAGAATGGCCAAAATTAGCAAGACAGGAAACAACATGTGTTGGAGAGGATGTGGAGAAAGGGGAACCCTCTTCCACTGTTGGTGGGAATGCAAGTTGGTGCAGCCTCTTTGGAGAACAGTGTGGAGATTCCTCAAGAAATTAAAAATAGAACTTCCCTATGACCCTGCCATTGCACTCCTGGGTATTTACCCCAAAGATACAGATGTCGTGAAAGAAGGGCCATCTGTACCCCAATGTTTATAGCAGCAATGGCCATGGTCGCCAAACTGTGGAAAGAACCAAGATGCCCTTCAACGGATGAATGGATAAGGAAGATGTGGTCCATGTACACTATGGAGTATTATGCCTCCATCAGAAAGGACGAATACCCAACTTTTGTAGCAACATGGACGGGACTGGGAGAGATTATGCTGAGTGAAATAAGTCAAGCAGAGAGAGTCAAATATCACAGAAGCATTTTCAACAACAGTGTTGTTGGGAAACAGCCACATTGTCCATCGACTGATGAATGGATAAGGCAGATGTGCTGTATGTATACAATAGAATACTAGTCAGCCATCAAAGGAATGAGATTTGCAATGGAGTTAGAGAGTATTATACTAAGCAAAAGAAGTCAGTCAGAAAAAGACTAACTACTACCGTATGATTTCACTCATATGTGAAATTTAAGAAACAAAACAAACTAGCAAAGGAGGGGGGGGGGAGAGAGGGGAAAACCAAGAAACAGACTCTTAACTATAGAAAACAAACTGATGGTTACCAGAGGGGAGGTGGGTTGGAGGATGGGTGAAAAAGGTGAAGGGATTAAGGAGGGACTTGTCCTGTTGAGCACTGGGTGATGAATGGAAATGTTGAATCAACATACTGTACAACTGAAACTAACAGTACAATGTATGTTAACTAACTGCAATTTATTTTTTTATTATGTTAGTCACCTTGCAGTGTATCAGTAGTCTTGATTAATGTTCCATGATTCGTTTGTCTATAACACCCAGTGCTCCATGCAATACATGCCCTCCTTAATACCCACCACCTGGCTAATCCATACCGCCACCCCCCTCCCCTCTAAAACCCTCAGGT
Source organism: Mustela erminea (assembly GCF_009829155.1). Lineage (NCBI taxonomy): Eukaryota > Metazoa > Chordata > Mammalia > Carnivora > Mustelidae > Mustela > Mustela erminea. Next base: position 7,099,689 of record NC_045614.1, read on the forward strand.
TGTTCCTGGAGTCCAGTCCCTGGTAGTTCGTCTTCCCTCTGATTCCCACCTCCCTTTTTTTCCCTTTCTTCTCCTAACTGGAATTTAAATTAAAAACGTTTAAAACGTGAGTGAAATAAGTCAAGCAGAGAGAGTCAATTATCATATGGTTTCACTTATTTGTGGAGCATAACAAATAGCATGGAGGACATGGGGAGTTAGAGAGAAGGGAGTTGGGGGAAATTGGAAGGGGAGGTGAACCATGAGAGACTATGGACTCTGAAAAACAATCTGAGGGTTTTGAAGGGGCAGGAGGGTGGGGGGTCGGGGTACCAGGTGGTAGGTATTATAGAGGGCACTGATTACATGGAGCACTGGGTGTGGTGCAAAAATAATGAATACTGTTATGATGAAAATAAAAAATAAATTTTAAGGATTCCTGGGTGGCTCAGTGAGTTAAGCCGCTGCCTTTGGCTCAGGTCATGATCTCAGGGTCCTGGGATCGAGTCCCACATCGGGCTCTCTGCTCGGCAGGGAGCCTGCTTCTCTCTCTCTCTCTCTCTCTCTGCCAGCATCTCTACCTACTTGTGATCTCTCTCTGTCAAATAAATAAATAAATAATCTTTAAAAAAAATAAAAATAAAATAAATTTTTTAAAAAAGGTGATTGTTTTTCAGAGTCCATAGTCTCTCTGAAAAACAATCTGAGGAGTTTGAAGTGACTGGGGAGTGGGAGGTTGGGGTACCAGGTAGTGGGTATTATAGAGAGCACTGATTGCATGGAGCACTGGGTGTGGTGAAAAAATAATGAATACTGTTTTTCTGAAAATAAATAAATTGAAAAAAAATTTTTAAAAAGAGATGGAAACAAAAAAAATAATGAATACTGTTATTCTGAAAATAAATAAATTAATATTTTTTAAAAAGGTGAGTTGAAGGCAAAAATAAAGAAAATCAGGAAGTGAAAAAAATATTATGCTCCTATCCTTAACTCTGAAATGATGATAATACATGTTGCTGTCTTTCTGGGAGTAGTAATGCAGGTAAAAGTTTGCAAACTACATAGAAAATTCATCTCAGTGTCTGGCACATGGAGTCCCAAGATAAAGGTTTATAACATTGTGTTTACTAACATCACTTCCATCCTCGCCATCATCATCACCTTCATGATCATTTGGAGGACTTAGGGAACAGTTAAAAAGGACCTCTTTCCTGTTCTGATGGGAAGATGTCCAGGAGAAAAAGAACTAGCAAGAGACAAAAATAGAACTCTAAATGAGAGTGCTAGGGTCCCTGCCAGAACCAACAACACTAGGTCTTCATAGGGCTTTGCATTGAAACTTTGCATTTTGGTCCCCTCCTGTCTGGCTATCCCAACTGTCCCAGTGGTCAGATGAGGAGGGAACAATGCTCTCCCTGTCCCTCCTGCATTCAGTCACCCCCACTGTACTTCCTACTCACTGGTCTCTACTGTGTCTCGGCTGGAGGAGGATGGAGGCTTGCAGAGCTGGCTGCCTCTCCCCTGTCTGGAGCTGGGTGAGGACTGAGGATTTGTTTCCAGGACTGGCAGGAAGACAGATGCTGGTATGGGTGTCCTCAAGCAGACAGCTCTGGGAGGAGGAGACACATGTATGGAGCCCACTGACCTGGGAATGACAACTAAAAGGCTGGAAGGCACAGGTTGATTGTTTACAGCTGAGGACTCAAAGCACCTGGCACATAATTAGCCAGATTGGTCCATGTTCTCCCAATCTCTAAGGACTTGCTATTATTAATTGATGGAGAGAAGTGAATGTACTGGGTAGGGGGGTGGTATCTAGACCCCCTCCTCTTCTCAGGGAGAAGCTGACTTCTATTCCTCATTTCTGACTTCCAAGTTACCTATCTTATCGTAAATTCAGACGCATTCTTTTCAACTACAGAGAGCAACATATGACTTTTATATCTGTACAGCCACTGACTTAATCAAGTAATTTAGAGAGAATTAGGTCTTCTATACCAAGAATCTTATTGAGGGTTCCTGAGTGGCTCAGTGGGCTAAGCCTCTGCCTTCGACTCAGGTTATGATCACAGGGTCCTGGGATCGAGCCCCACATTGGGCTCTGCTCAGTGGGGAGACTGCTTCTTTCTCTCTCTCTCTGCCAGCCTCTCTGCCTACTTGTGACCTCTGTTTGTCAAGTAAATAAAATATTTTTTAAAAGTCTTATTGAATTTCTATTTTCTCAGTTAAAATGTATGTCCCTGAGGAGAACTTTCTATTTTTCTTTCTGTAGTCCTGGTTTGGGGTTTGGAATTTATACATTGGAGATGTAAGTTTTTTGCTGTTTGAGACACAGCTCAGGTTTTAATTTTTCTGTTTAGTGATGTATGTTATTATATTAGACAATTGTTTATTTTTACATACTTATCTGGTGACTTGATCGCTTGCTTAAATACTCAAGGGTTCTCAGAGATCTCTACATCCAGAATGTGGATGATCCCAAGACTTGGCTGGAAGACAAACTCAGAGTTTGATTTCTCATATACTGATGTAAAGAAAACTTCAGTATTTACCCAATTTAATTGCCTCTGTGTAAAAAATTGTGCTTATGTATGTGTACATCAATGGCAGAGGAAATTTAAGAGAGCCCAAATGACCAAATGACAGGAGTATAGAGGAGGTGTGAGTATTGAGATGTTTTAGAATTCTTGAACAGGAGTAAAATTGTATTAATCTGAAGTCACTTAATAACAGGAAGAGCCCATCCAATACTAAGTTCATTGTCAGTGAGGTTGGCAGCCTATTTGCTTAGTGTAAAGACAGAGCAAATTAAACCAGTTGTTAGGATTTCAAAAAGCCCAGGTTACTACTTCAGAAACTATGTGTAGCATCTATAATGTAAAGACTGGGTTCCTGGGTGTGTAGCAGAAAACAGAAGGACCCAAAGATGATTGATTATGACAGAAGAGAAGAAAGCATGGTGACAAAGTGGAATCCTAATGAGGGGGGTTACTTGCGAAAGGAAAGATCTCTCCTTTGCTGAGGACATGGTTCTTCACTATCCTTGAGTAATGGAAATGAAGATAAGAGTTAAATTTATCCATAATGACTTAGGTGACTTAATCTACAGATGCAATTAGAACCACACAGTCACGGGAAATATCACCACTACTTGAAACCTCAACTGTGTACCCTTGACCAAGAGATATCATTACAATCACCTTTTTATCCTGAGCTCACTCTGCAATCTCCCCATTGTATCTCTTTCACAATGTAGATTTCTTCCCTTGTCAGTCAGAGTTCAATCAAGAAAAGAGAAACCACACTTGTTAGTTTAAAGAAGGTGATTTTAGTATAGATATGATTAAATGCTTCTGTGAAAGTCACAAAAGAAAAAATATGGTAACAGAGCCATTACAGAAAGATATAACGACAACACCACAGGCAAAGAGGCATGGAGGAAAGATTGGGCATTAGCACATGTGATCTTTATTACAATTATTAGAAGAATTTAAGAGAAGCCAGATGGAAAATCAGAGCAGTGTTTTAAAGATTTCCAGCCCCTACCACAGCATCACAACTTAAAGTATAAAAGGGTAAGTTTGGGGCAGAAAACAATAGCTTAATTATCCAGCACAATGAACCAGTTGTAGAGTGTAGCAGGTAAAGATAGGCTAAAGTATTACCAATAATATGAGGGGAAAAACAACATTGGCTATTTTTGTAGAAAACCCTTTCATATTTCCTCCTTTTTGATCTCCAATCACTTTGAGATGGTCAGGGTTTGACCATGAAGAACAAACACATGCAAGTTATTTTTGGGTGAAAGATCTGATGAAATTAAAGAGTCCTCCACCTTAGCTGCACATTAGACTGACCTGGGATGCTGTTAAAAAACGGGTCAAGTTCTTTTTACTCTCCAATCCAATTAAATCTTAATTGGTGGTGGTGGAACTCATACATGAGGATTTTTAAAGTGTATCATATGTTTCAAACATGAAGCCAAGACTGAGAACCAGGGACATATTCTCTTATACAACCTGCATCAATAGATTTGATCAAAGCCAAGGTTTTATGGGAAATAGACATGACAGTGAAAATGGGTAAGAATATACTTTATTTTTTATTTAAATTCAATTAATTAACCATATAATGTTTAATTAATTTCGGAATAGGGATCAGTGAATTATCAGTCTTATATAATTCTGAGAGCTCATTACACCATGTGCCCTCCTGAATGTCCATCACCCAGTTACCCTATACCCCAAACCCTGCCCTCTAGCAAACCTCAGTTTGTTTCTTTTTTTTAATTAAATTAATTTATTTATTTTCAGAAAAACAGTATTCATTATTTTTTCACCACACCCAGTGCTCCATGCAATCTGTGCGCTCTATAATACCCACCACCTGGTACCCCAACCTCCCACCCCCTGCCACTTCAAACCCTCTTTTTTGTTTAAGATTTTATTTATTTGACAGACAGAGATCACAAGTAGGCAGAGAAGCAGACAGAAAGAGAGGAGGAAGCAGGTTCCCTGCTGAGCAGAGCACCCAGTGTGGGACTCAATCCCAGGACCCTGGATTCTTGACTTGAGCCAAAGGCAGAGGCTTTAACCCACTGAGCCGCCCAGGCGCCCCAACCCTCAGTTTGTTTCTTATCATTAAGAGTCTCTTATGGTTTGCCTTCCTCTCTGACTTCATCTGGTTTGATTTTTTTCCACTCTTCTTAGATCCTCTGTTTTCTTTAAAATTCCATATATCAGTGAGATCATATGATAATTGTCTTTCTCTGATTGACTTATTTCACTTACCATAACACCCTCGAGTTCCACCCATATATTAGCAAGTGGCAAGATTTCATCTTTTTGGTGGCTGAGTAGTATTCCAGAGAATATATTATATTTTTTCTTGCTTTTTCTTCTTTTTTTAAATTTTTATTTATTTATTTATTTTCAGCATAACATATTCATTGTTTTTGCAGCACACCCAGTACTCCATGCAATCCGTGCCCTCGCTAATATCCACCACCTGGTTCCCCCAACTTCCCACCCCCCGCCCCTTCAAAACCCTCAGATTGTTTTTCAGAGTCCATAGTCCCTCATGGTTCACTTCCCCTTCCAATTTCCCCCAACTCCTTTTTCCTCTCTAACTCCCCTTGTCCTCAAAAAATGTGCAGAAGATATGAACAGACACTTCTCCAGTGAAGACATACGAACTGCTATCAGACACATGAAAAAATGTCCATCATCACTAGCCATCAGGGAGATTCAAATTAAAACCACATTGAGGGGCGCCTGGGTGGCTCAGTGGATTAAGCCGCTGCCTTCGGCTCAGGTCATGATCTCAGTGTCCTGGGATCGAGCCCCGCATCGGGCTCTTTGCTCAGCGGGAGCCTGCTTCTCTCTCTCTCTCTCTGCCTGACTCTCCGCCTACTTGTGATTTCTCTCTCTGTCAAATAAATAAATAAAATCTTTAAAAAAAAAAAAAATAAATAAATAAAACCACATTGAGATATCACCTTACACAAGTTAGAATGGCCAAAATTAGCAAGACAGGAAATAACATGTGTTGGAGGGGATGTGGAGAAAGGGGAACCCTCTTACACTGTTGGTGCAGCCTCTTTGGAGAAGAGTGTAGAGATTCCTCAAGAAATTAAAAATAGAGCTTCCCTATTACCCTGCCATTGCACTCCTGGGTATTTACCCCAAAGATACAGATGGAGTGAAAAGAAGGGCCATCTGTACCCCAATGTCTATAGCAGCAATGGCCACAGTCACCAAACTGTGGAAAGAACCAAGATGGCCTTCAACGGATGAACGGATAAGGAAGATGTGGTCCATATACACTATGGAGTATTATGCCTCCATCAGAAAGGATGAATACCCAACTTTTGTATCAACATGGACAGGACTGGAAGAGATTATGCTGAGTGAAATAAGTCAAGCAGAGAGAGTCAATTATCATATGGTTTCACTTATTTATGGAGCATAACAAATACCAGAGAATATATTATAAAAGACAGTTTCAATTTCTATAGGATACCTGGGTAATTGGATACAATACAGAGGCTTCCACAGGTTAATAAGATTCAATTGTGCAGTGATTTTGCCATAGAGAGAGTCCCAGAATATTCCCTTAATTCCATCCAAGGTGTACCAAGATAAGCAATACTTAGATATCACAAATCAGGAGGAATGGGAACTATGAGCTACCAAGATTATATGACCAAAGAGGAAGCTTGCCAATTCCAAGTTTGGTTTTGCAATTATTTATAATTAACAAACTAAAAAAAAGTTGAACACTAGAATGTTCTGTTGAGGAGCCTCTGCAAAGCTCTCTTGACATCCCTGTTTTGCAGGCTGTAAATGAAGGGATTCAGCATGGGAACAACCAAAGCATACATTACTGAGGTTACTGCACCCTTCCTGGGAGAATGTGAGACAGCTGAACTGAGGTACACACCAAGGCCTGTTCCATAAAACAAGCAAACAACCAACAGGTGGGAGCTACAGGTAGAAAAGGCTTTGTACTTCCCACCGGTGGATGGGACTTTCAGAATGGAGGAAACAATTCGTGTGTAAGAAAAAAGGATCCCTGAGAGGGGAACACCACCAAAGATGGCACCCATAAAATACATTAGTATGGTGTGGATGGAGATATCAGAGCAGGCAAGTTGGAAGAGTTGAGGTGCATCACAAAAGAAATGATGAATTTTCACATTTGTGCAGAAGGTGAGTTGGGACACCATCAAACAATGAATCTGAGAGTCTAAGAGACTGCCAAAAAATGACATCAGGACCAGCAAGCCACAGAAGCATGAGTTCATAATGACTGAATAGTTCAGGGGGTGACAGATGGCCACAAACCGGTCATAGGCCATCACAGCCAGGAGTAGATCATCCAAACATGCAAACAAGATAAAAAAGGATACCTGAGTTAGACAGCCTGCATAGGTGATAGACTTGCTGTGCGTTTGAATGTTCACCAGCATCTTGGGGATTGTCGTGGTGCTGAAACCAATATCAGCCAAGGACAGGTTGGAGAGGAAGAAGTACATGGGCGTGTGGAGGTGGGAGTCAGAGCTGACGACCAGGATGATGAGCACGTTCCCAAGCAAGGTGACCAGGTACATGGACAGGAACAGCCCAAAGAGAATGGGCTCCAGTTCTGGATCATCTGAGAGGCCCAGGAGAAGGAACTCTGAGACAGCTGTTAGATTCTTTGGTTCCAGGCAGGTGGGACACCTCTCAAAAAAGAGGAGAGTATTGAATAAAAAAAACAAGTATAGAGACACCCAGCTAAATGCACCTATTTTGATTCAAGCAATTCGCACTTCCCAACATACATCCCAGTACCTTCAACAACATTTCTCAACTGTAAACTATTCTTAGAACTCTTCTTTACTGCTGTCTAAGCTATTTACCTGTTTCTATATATATCCACTATGAAGACACAGAGCCAAAGAATGTTAGAGAAACGTACAAATATACAAACATAGAAATACCTAGTTATACTAGACTTCAGAACTCATATTTGTTGCCAGTAAAAACTGAGTTTTCAGAGTCCATAGTCTCTCATGGTTCACCTCCCTTTCCAATTTCCCCCAACTCCCTTCTTCTATCTCCCCATGTCCTCCACACTATTTGTTATGCTCCACAAATAAGTGAAACCATATGATAATTGACTCTCTCTGCTTGACTTATTTCACTCAGCATAATCTCTTCCAGTCCCATCCATGTTGCTACAAAAATTGGGTATTCATCCTTTCTGATGGAGGCATAATACTCCATAGTATATATGGATCATATCTTCCTTATCCATTCATCCATTGAAGGACAATCTGAGGGTTTTGAAAGGGTGGGGGGTGGGAGGTCGGGGTACCAGGTGGTGGGTATAATAGAGGGCATGGATTTCATGGAGCACTGGGTGTGGTGCAAAAATAATAAATACAGTTATGCTGAAAATAACTAAAAAATAAATTTTAATGAAACTGAGTTTTCTTGCTTTCCCTGTATGATCCCATTCCCCTGAATTTCAGTTGCCCAAAGACAAACACTGTCATGAATGTGGTAGATGTATTTTCCTTTCAATGTTTACATAATATTAGTATTGATTTATGCATCCATAAACAGTTTTCTTTAAAACTTACTTAACACTATAATGATACACATATTGTTTCCTGAGTTCTCACTTATCAGAAGAATGTGTTTTAAGTGTCTGTGAAGTATATCCATCTATTTCAAGCACTTCAAAAGTGGCATAGTATTACCTGAAGGACGAACTTTATGATCTCTTAATTTCTTATTACCCTTTTTTAAAAAATATTTATTTATTCGGAGAGACACACAGAGAGAGTACAAGCAGGAAGAGGTAGAGGGAGAGAGAGAACTTTAAGCTGACTTCACACTGAGCACAGAGTCCAATGTGGGGCTCCATCTCAGGACTCTGAGATCGTGACCTGAGCCAAAATCAAGAGTGGGACACTTAGCTGACTGAGCCACCCAGGTGTCCCTTATTAGAATATTCCTAATAAAATTCCTGTGCCCACCTCCATATTACACAAATGAGAATTTCTATAATATATAGGCATAGAAGAGGATAACATTCTAAAAAATCAATATATGTATGATTTTACTATTCATTATCTACATTTGTTTTCCTAATAAAAGAATAGACAAAATCAACTTCATGCTTTTATTATCAAGGTATAGAATTAGAAAGGTCCCCAAAGTCTCTGTTCCAATGGTCTTTCTATGATAAATCCAGAGGAGAATACCTATCTTGGATAAGGAATAATATTTTTATATAACTGATTTCCAAAATAGGCTGCAAATTGCATTACTATATATAGAAAATCTTATGATCTATAATATTCATGTAGTAAAGGCCCCAGTAAATCACTTATCCAATTTCCCTAATCACAGTTGAACTCACAGAATCCCAAGAGAAGGAATTCTTGGTCCTGTTTCTGTTTGCTCATCTGGAACTAAAGCATGTTTGAAAAGAAAGCAGCCATTTGACACTGGTGTAGTGCACAGAGCCCCGGGATGGGAATCAGACTAAACATGGAGTTTATGTCAACATCCCAACCTCTCTGTGCTGTTATCCTCCCTCTAGAAATGGGGAGAACATTAACCATATCAAGATACGTATGGCCTCTAAAAGAAGTTTGCACCCAATAAATATTCAGTCATGGTTTGTAAATCAGAATAACATTGTTATTGGAATGGTGGGTTTATTGGTGAAACCCAATCCTAAGAAAGGTTTAATGACTTTTACTTTATTATATATCTGGTAGAAGCTGTCATGTCCCAGGAAATGCACTCAAGAATGCATGGAAATTGGGGTGCCTGGGTGACTCGTTGGTTAAGTGTCCAACTCTTGATTTTGTCTCAAATTATGATCGCAGGTTTGAGGGATCAAGTCTGGCACCCACTTCCTCTCCCTTTCTAAAAAAAAATTTAAAAAGAAATGAAAGAAAGGAAGAAAAGAAAGAGAAAGAAAGAAAGAAAAGAAAGAAAGAAAGAAAGAAAGAAAGAAAGAAAGAAAGAAAGGGTGGAAATGGTAAAATGTGTCTCAGTTGAGTGCAGTAAGATTTGCCTCCCTTTATATTTTTTTTGCCTCCCTTTCTCTTTTTCTCTCTTTAAATTTTCATCTTCTTTATGGAAATCTCCAGTAATTTTCAAATGAAGAGTCTATTAAGTGGAAATGATAGGTCTCTGAGAAAATCTGTGCCATAGATACAGAGAAGCATTGTTTTATTTTTCATCTAGATCTATGAAACATCATTGGAAGCAAGCAAACCACCCAAAGAATGGAACCCACACTGTCTCTGCCCTGTTTCTGAGAACCAAAGAAGGGTCCATTCAATATTTAACAGAGACCACTGGTGCTCTTGGAGCCTACACTGTGCCAAGCAAAGTATAAGCTCTGAGAAATCAGAAATGACTGTGATTCAGTTGCTTCCCTCTAAACACTCAGTATCTACCTGCATAAGGACAAAAGAAAAAAAGAAGAGTTTTCTCAGGATCTAGGGAACACTGAACCTTCTGATCACAGGATATTATAGTTGGATAGATGGTGCTTAGACTTGATAATGACAATAACAACCACAACAATACCTAAAATTTACCTTATCCTTACTATAGGCATCTACCATATTTAGTCACATGGTCAGTGCTCATCCTAATTCTTGCTCAGTACAGTTGTAGAAATTGGCTCAAAGACATAAAGAACTAGTTCAGTGTCATACAGATGAAAGTTAGAGAAGATAGGATTCAGAATTAAGTGGTGGGTCTCTGAGGTGCATGAACTGACTTGTTTGTTCTGTTTCCCTGCACTTCAGGGAGTTTAAGCAGAAGTCCAGAGGTCTTTTCCAAAATTGCTAAGATAATCTTGAAACAGTTTTTTATCTCCTGACTAAGAATGGAATCTAACATATTGACCCCATATCTCCCTTAGAGATCAAGAGGGCCTAAATTATAGGAATGGGGGAGGAAGTGGAATATGAAGCAAAATCTGATAGCTGAGGCAAGAAAGAGAGCTGCCCTGAATTGTCATGAGCTGACTCTTTATGATCTCTACCTTCATCTCAGTCATCTTTTCTACAGTTGATGCAGCAGGCGACACTAACTGCTCTCTGGTGTCTTCTAGCAGGAACAGCCAAACGGGAAAAGCACAGGGAGTGGAGGTCTTTGCCTGGAGTAACAGGAAAGAGAGGTGAGACTTGATTAGGCAGGAGAGAATACTGTCTGGGTAGCCTGTGAACAGTCTCGCTGTCTGCATTCAAACCTGAATTCATTCCCTGTCTACCCCAGGATCTGATAAAACTTAAAAAGCTTCTGTGTAGCAAAGGAAGCAATCAACAATACTAAAAGGCAACTATGGAATGGGAGACGATATTTGTAAATGCCGTATCTGATAAAGGGTTAGTATCCAAAATATGCAAAAAAACTTATGAAACTCAGCACCCCAAAAACAAAAAATCCAATTAAAACATGAACAGAAGGGACGCCTGGGTGGCTCAGTTGGTTTAGCGGCTGCCTTCAGCTGAGGTCATGATCCCAGCGTCCTGGGATTGAGTCCCGCATCGGGCTCCTTGCTTGGCGGGGAGCCTGTTTCTCCCTCTGCCTCTGCTGCCACTCTGCCTGCTTGTGCTTGCTCGCTCGCTTGCTCTCTCTCTCTCTGGCAAATAAATAAATAAAATCTTTAAAGAAAAAAAAACATGAACAGAAGACATGAATAGATAATTTTCCAAAGAAGACATATAGATGGCCAACATGGCTCATCATCAGGGAAATGCAAATCAAAACTGCCATAAGATATTACTACCTACCTGTCAGAATAGCTTAAATCAACAATACAAGAAACAAGAGTTGGTGAGAATGTGGAGAAAAAGGAACACTCATGGAGGAAAAGGAACAGTCATGTTCTGTGGGCGGGAATGCAAACTGGTGCAGCCACTCTAGAAAACAGTATGGAGATTCCTCAGAAAGTTAAAAATAGAACTACTCACTACAACTATACCAACAGGTGTAAAAATCTTGCATTTTTTTTGCAATGTAATTTTTTACCTCATATTAAAAATGAAGCTTTGCTGTGGGTGCAAAGTTGTTATAGAAAAGTTGTAACTATAGACTTGAATATAATTTGAGGAAAAGCAAAGTCATATGACAAAGAAAAGGCAAGTGAATAGTCTAAAGCTGGGGATTTTAATACAAGTAAAGGATGGTTAGATAATTTTAAAACAAGGCTGAACTTAAGAAAAAATATCAAGATAACAGGAGAAGCGAGTTTGCCAGCTAAAAACAGATGAGTTCTACTTCCTTGGTGTTCGTTGTGACCTCTCCCTTTTCATTCATAATTTTATGTATTTGGGCTTTCTCTCTTTTCTTTTGGATTAGTGTCGCCAATGGTTTATTGATCTTACTGATTCTTTCAAAAAACCAGCTTCTAGTTTCATTGATACGTTCTACTGTATCTCTGGTTTCTACCTCATCGATCTCAGCTCAAATCTCGATTATTTCCCTTCTTATGTGTGGAGTTGGTTTGCTTTGTTATTGATTCTCCACTTCGTTAAGGTGTAGAAACAGCTGCTGTGTTCTGGATTTTTCAATTTTTTTGAGAGAGGCTTGGATGGCTATGTATTTCCCCCTTAGGACAGCCTTTGCTGTATCCCATAGGTTTTGGACCAAAGTGTCTTCGTTGTCATTGGTTTCCATGAATTGTTTCAGTTCTTCTTTGATCTCCTGGTTGATCCAAGCATTCTTAAGCAAGGTGGCCTTTAGCTTCCAGGTGTTTGAGTTCCTTTGGAACTTTTAATTGTGATTGAGCTCCAGTTTCAAAGCATTGTGATCTGATAATGTTTAGGGAATAATGTCAGTCTTTTGGTATCGGTTGAGTCCTGATTTGTGACCCAGTATGTGGTCTATTCTGGAGAAGGTTCCATGTGCACTTGAGAAGAATGAGTATTCTGTTGTTTTAGGGTGGAATGTTCTGCATATATCTATGAGGTCCATCAGGTCCAATGTGTCATTCAATGCTCTTGTTTCTTTATTGATTTTCTGCTTTGATGATCTGTCTATTTCTGAGAGAGGCATGTTAAGATCTCCAACGATTAGTGTATTCATATCAATATGACTCTTTATCTTGATTAAAAGTTTTCTTAAGTGAGGGGAGGAGTCAAGATGGCGGAGAAGTAGCAGGCTGAGACTACTTCAGCTAGCCAGAGATCAGCTAGATAGCTTATCTAAAGATTGCAAACACCTGCAAATCCATCGGCAGATCGAAGAGAAGAAGAACAGCAATTTTGGAAACAGAAAAACAACCACTTTCTGAAAGGTAGGACCGGCAGAGAAGTGAATCCAAAGCGACGGGAAGATAGGCCCCGGGAGGAGGGGCCGGCTCCCGGCAAGCAGCAGAGGAACAGAGCACAAAATCAGGACTTTTAAAAGTCTGTTCCGCTGAGGGACATCGCTCCAGAGGCTAAACCGGGGCGAAGCCCACGCGGGGTCAGCGTGGCCTCAGGTCCCACAGGGTCACAGAAGGATGAGGGTATCTGAGTGTCGCAGAGCTTGCGCGTATTGGAATGGGAAAGCCGGCTGCAGAGACAGAGCCGACGGTAAGCTCGCAGCTCGGGGTTACCTTGAACCTGTCGCAGGCTCCGTGAATCGGAGTGCGGCCAGAGGTCAGGCAGACGGGAGTAACTGGGCGCTCTTCTCTGAGGGCGCACTGAGGAGTGGGGCCCCCGGGCTCTCGGCTCCTCCGGGCCAGAGACCAGGAGGCCGCCATTTGTATTCCCGTCCTCCAGAACTCTACGGAAAGCGCGCAGGGAACAAAAGCTCCTGAAAGCAAACCCGAGCGGATTACTCAGCCCGGCCCCTGGTAAGGGTGGTGCAATTCCGCCTGGGGCAAAGACACTTGAGAATCACTACACCAGGCCCCTCCCCCAGAAGATCAACAAGAAAACCAACCAAGACCAAGTTCACCTACCAAGGAGTGTGGTTTCAATACCAAGGAGAGCAGCAGAATTCCAGAGGAGGAGAAAGCAAAGCACAGCACTCATGGCTTTCTCCCTGTGATTTTTTCTTTTCTTTTCTTTTCTTTTTTTTTTTTTCCCTGTGATTTTTTTTTAGTCTTGCAGTTAATTTAATTTTTTTTTCATTTTTTTCTCTTCTTCTGCTAATATTTTTTTAAAACTTTTACCCTTTTCTTTTTTAACGTTTTTTAACTAGTTTATCTAATATATATTTTTTCCTTTTTATATTTTTCTTTATTCGTTTTCCTTTTTTAAATTCTTTTCTTTTTTTTCTTTTTTTTTTTCTTTCTTTCTTTTTGAACCTCTTTTTATCCCCTTTCCCCCCCTCACGATTTGGGATCTATTCTGATTTGGTTAAACCATATTTTCCTGGGGTTGTTACCACACTTTTACTATTTTACTTGCTCTTTCATATACTCTTATCTGGACAAAATGACAAGGCGGAAAAATTCACCACAAAAAAAAGAACAAGAGGCAGTACCGCAGGCTAGGGACCTAATCAATACAGACATTGGTAATATGTCAGATCTAGAGTTCAGAATGACAATTCTCAAGGTTCTAGCCGGGCTCGAAAAAGGCATGGAAGATATTAGAGAAACCCTCTCGAGAGATATAAAAGCCCTTTCTGGAGAAATGAACTAAAATCTAACCAAGTTGAAATCAAAAAAGCTATTAATGAGGTGCATTCAAAAATGGAGGCTCTCACTGCTAGGATAAATGAGGCAGAAGAAAGAATTAGTGATCTAGAAGACCAAATGACAGAGAATAAAGAAGCTGAGCAAAAGAGGGACAAACAGCTACTGGACCATGAGGGGAGAATTCGAGAGATAAGTGACACGATAAGAAGAAACAACATTAGAATAATTGGGATTCCAGAAGAAGAAGAAAGAGAGAGGGGAGCAGAAGGTATACTGGAGAGAATTATTGGGGAGAATTTCCCCAATATGGCAAAGGGAATGAGCATCAAAATTCAGGAGGTTCAGAGAACGCCTCTCAAAATCAATAAGAATAGGCCCACACCCCGTCACCTAATAGTAAAATTTACAAGTCTTAGTGACAAAGAGAAAATCCTGAAAGCAGCCCGGGAAAAGAGGTCTGTAACATACAATGGTAAAAATATTAGATTGGCAGCTGACTTATCCACAGAGACCTGGCAGGCCAGAAAGAGCTGGCATGATATTTTCAGAGCACTAAACGAGAAAAACATGCAGCCAAGAATACTATATCCAGCTAGGCTATCATTGAAAATAGAAGGAGAGATTAAAACCTTCCAGGACAAACAAAAACTGAAAGAATTTGCAAACACCAAACCAGCTCTACAGGAAATATTGAAAGGGGTCCTCTAAGCAAAGAGAGAGCCTACAAGTGGTAGATCAGTAAGGAACAGAGACCTTATACAGTAACAGTCACCTTACAGGCAATACAATGGCACTTATTCATATCTCTCAATAGTTACCCTGAATGTTAATGGGCTAAATGCCCCAATCAAAAGATGCAGGGTATCAGAATGGATCAAAAAACAAAACCCATCTATATGTTGCCTACAAGAAACTCATTTTAAGCCTGAAGACACCTCCAGATTTAAAGTGAGGGGGTGGAAAAGAATTTACCATGCTAATGGACATCAGAAGAAAGCAGGAGTGGCAATCCTTATATCAGATCAATTAGATTTTAAGCCAAAGACTATAAGAGATGAGGAAGGACACTATATCATACTCAAAGGGTCTGTCCAACAAGAAGATCTAACAATTTTAAATATCAAAGCCCTTTCTGGAGAAATAAAAGAACTAAAATCTAACCAAGTTGAAATAAAAAAAGCTATTAATGAAGTGCAATCAAAAATGGAGGCTCTCACTGCTAGGATAAATGAGGCAGAAGAAAGAATTAGTGATCTAGAAGACCAAATGACAGAGAATAAAGAAGCTGAGCAAAAGAGGGACAAACAGCTACTGGACCACGAGGGGAGAATTCGAGAGATAAGTGACACCATAAGACGAAACAACATTAGAATAATTGGGATTCCAGAAGAAGAAGAAAGAGAGGGGGGAGCAGAAGGTATACTGGAGAGAATTATTGGGGAGAATTTCCCCAATATGGCAAAGGGAACGAGCATCAAAATTCAGGAGGTTCAGAGAACGCCCCTCAAAATCAATAGGAATAGGCCCACACCCCGTCACCTAATAGTAAAATTTACAAGTCTCAGTGACAAAGAGAAAATCCTGAAAGCAGCCCGGGAAAAGAAGTCTGTAACATACAATGGTAAAAATATTAGATTGGCAGCTGACTTATCCACAGAGACCTGGCAGGCCAGAAAGAGCTGGCATGATATTTTCAGAGCACTAAACGAGAAAAACATGCAGCCAAGAATACTATATCCAGCTAGGCTATCATTGAAAATAGAAGGAGAGATTAAAAGCTTCCAGGACAAACAAAAACTGAAAGAATTTGCAAATACCAAACCAGCTCTACAGGAAATCTTGAAAGGGGTCCTCTAAGCAAAGAGAGAGCCTACAAGTGGTAGATCAGAAAGGAACAGAGACCATATACAGTAACAGTCAACTTACAGGCAATACAATGGCACTAAATTCATATCTCTCAATAGTTACCCTGAATGTTAATGGGCTAAAGGCCCCTGTCAAAAGACACAGGGTATCAGAATGGATAAAAAAACAAAACCCATCTATATGTTGCCTCCAAGAAACTCATTTTAAGCCCGAAGACACCTCCAGATTTAAAGTGAGGGGGTGGAAAAGAATTTACCATGCTAATGGACATCAGAAGAAAGCAGGAGTGGCAATCCTTATATCAGATCAATTAGATTTTAAGCCAAAGACTATAATAAGAGATGAGGAAGGACACTATATCATACTCAAAGGGTCTGTCCAACAAGAAGATTTAACAATTTTAAATATCTATGCCCCCAACGTGGGAGCAGCCAACTATATAAACCAATTAATAACAAAATCAAAGAAACACATCAACAATAATACAATAATAGTAGGGGACTTTAACACTCCCCTCACTGAAATGGACAGATCATCCAAGCAAAAGATCAGCAAGGAAATAAAGGCCTTAAACGACACACTGGACCAGATGGACATCACAGATATATTCAGAATATTTCATCCCAAAGCAACAGAATACACATTCTTCTCTAGTGCACATGGAACATTCTCCAGAATAGATCACATCCTCGGTCCTAAATCAGGACTCAACCGGTATCAAAAGATTGGGATCATTCCCTGCATATTTTCAGACCACAATGCTCTAAAGCTCGAACTCAACCACAAAAGGAAGTTTGGAAAGAACCCAAATACATGGAGACTAAACAGCATCCTTCTAAAGAATGAATGGGTCAACCGGGAAATTAAAGAAGAATTGAAAAAAATCATGGAAACAAATGATAATGAAAATACAACGGTTCAAAATCTGTGGGACACAACAAAGGCAGTCCTGAGAGGAAAATATATAGCGGTACAAGCGTTTCTCAAGAAACAAGAAAGGTCTCAGGTACACAACCTAACCCTACACCTAAAGGAGCTGGAGAAAGAACAAGAAAGAAACCCTAAGCCCAGCAGGAGAAGAGAAATCATAAAGATCAGAGCAGAAATCAATGAAATAGAAACCAAAAAAACAATAGAACAAATCAACGAAACTAGGAGCTGGTTCTTTGAAAGAATTAATAAAATTGATAAACCCCTGGCCCGACTTATCAAAAAGAAAAGAGAAAGGACCCAAATAAATAAAATCATGAATGAAAGAGGAGAGATCACAACTAACACCAAAGAAATACAAACTATTATAAGAACATACTATGAGCAACTCTACGCCAATAAATTTGACAATCTGGAAGAAATGGATGCATTCCTAGAAACATATAAACTACCACAACTGAACCAGGAAGAAATAGAAAGCCTGAACAGCCCCATAACCAGTAAGGAGATTGAAACAGTCATTAAAAATCTCCAAACAAACAAAAGCCCAGGGCCAGACGGCTTCCCGGGGGAATTCTACCAAACATTTAAAGAAGAACTAATTCCTATTCTCCTGAAACTGTTCCAAAAAATAGAAATGGAAGGAAAACTTCCAAACTCATTTTATGAGGCCAGCATCACCTTGATCCCAAAACCAGACAAGGATCCCACCAAAAAAGAGAGCTATAGACCGATATCCTTGATGAACACAGATGCGAAAATACTCAACAAAATACTAGCCAATAGGATTCAACAGTACATTAAAAAGATTATTCACCACGACCAAGTGGGATTTATTCCAGGGCTGCAAGGTTGGTTCAACATCCGCAAATCAGTCAATGTGATACAACACATCAATAAAAGAAAGAACAAGAACCATATGATACTTTCAATAGATGCTGAAAAAGCATTTGACAAAGTACAGCATCCCTTCCTGATCAAAACTCTTCAAAGTGTAGGGATAGAGGGCACATACCTCAATATCATCAAAGCCATCTATGAAAAACCCACCGCAAACATCATTCTCAATGGAGAAAAACTGAAAGCTTTTCCGCTAAGGTCAGGAACACGGCAGGGATGTCCATTATCACCACTGCTATTCAACATAGTACTAGAGGTCCTAGCCTCAGCAATCAGACAACAAAAGGAAATTAAAGGCATCCAAATTGGCAAAGAAGAAGTCAAATTATCACTCTTCGCAGATGATATGATACTATATGTGGAAAACCCAAAAGACTCCACTCCAAAACTGCTAGAACTTATACAGGAATTCAGTAAAGTGTCAGGATATAAAATCAATGCACAGAAATCAGTTGCATTTCTCTACACCAACAGCAAGACAGAAGAAAGAGAAATTAAAGAGTCAATCCCATTTACAATTGCACCCAAAACCATAAGATACCTAGGAATAAACCTAACCAAAGAGACACAGAATCTATACTCAGAAAACTATAAAGTACTCATGAAAGAAATTGAGGAAGACACAAAGAAATGGAAAAATGTTCCATGCTCCTGGATTGGAAGAATAAATATTGTGAAAATGTCTATGCTACCTAAAGCAATCTACACATTTAATGCAATTCCTATCAAAGTACCATCCATCTTTTTCAAAGAAATGGAACAAATAATGCTAAAATTTATATGGAACCAGAAAAGACCTCGAATAGCCAAAGGGATATTGAAAAAGAAAGCCAACGTTGGTGGCATCAAAATTCCGGACTTCAAGCTCTATTACAAAGCTGTCGTCATCAAGACAGCATGGTACTGGCACAAAAACAGACACATAGATCAATGGAACAGAATAGAGAGCCCAGAAATAGACCCTCAACTCTATGGTCAACTAATCTTCGACAAAGCAGGAAAGAATGTCCAATGGCAAAAAGACAGCCTCTTCAATAAATGGTGCTGGGAAAATTGGACAGCCACATGCAAAAAAATGAAATTGGACCATTTCCTTACACCACACACAAAAATAGACTCAAAATGGATGAAGGACCTCAATGTGCGAAAGGAATCCATCAAAATCCTTGAGGAGAACACAGGCAGCAACCTCTTTGACCTCAACCGCAGCAACATCTTCCTAGGAACAACGCAAAAGGCAAGGGAAGCAAGGGCAAAAATGAACTATTGGGATTTCATCAAGATCAAAAGCTTTTGCACAGCAAAGGAAACAGTTAACAAAATCAAAAGACAACTGACAGAATGGGAGAAGATATTTGCAAATGACATATCAGATAAAGGACTAGTGTCCAGAATCTATAAAGAACTTAGCAAACTCAACACCCAAAGAACAAATAATCCAATCAAGAAATGGGCAGAGGACATGAACAGACATTTCTGCAAAGAAGACATCCAGATGGCCAACAGACACATGAAAAAGTGCTCCATATCACTCGGCATCAGGGAAATACAAATCAAAACCACAATGAGATATCACCTCACACCAGTCAGAATGGCTAAAATCAACAAGTCAGGAAATGACAGATGCTGGCGAGGATGTGGAGAAAGGGGAACCCTCCTACACTGTTGGTGGGAATGCAAGCTGGTGCAGCCACTCTGGAAAACAGCATGGAGGTTCCTCAAAATGTTGAAAATAGAACTGCCCTATGACCCAGCAATTGCACTATTGGGTATTTACCCTAAAGATACAAACGTAGTGATCCAAAGGGGCACATGCACCCGAATGTTTATAGCAGCAATGTCCACAATAGCCAAACTATGGAAAGAACCTAGATGTCCATCAACAGATGAATGGATCAAGAAGATGTGGTATATATACACAATGGAATACTATGCAGCCATCAAAAGAAATGAAATCTTGCCATTTGCGACAACATGGATGGAACTAGAGCGTATCATGCTTAGCGAAATAAGTCAAGCAGAGAAAGACAACTATCATATGATCTCCCTGATATGAGGAAGTGGTGATGCAACATGGGGGCTTAAGTGGGTAGGAGAAGAATCAATGAAACAAGATGGGATTGGGAGGGAGACAAACCATAAGTGACTCTTAATCTCACAAAACAAACTGAGGGTTGCTGGGGGGAGGGGGTTTGGGAGAAGGGGGTGGGATTATGGACATTGGGGAGGGTATGTGCTTTGGTGAGTGCTGTGAAGTGTATAAACCTGGTGATTCACAGACCTGTACCCCTGGGGATAGAGTATTATGCCTCCATCAGAAAGGATGAATACCCAACTTTTGTAGCAACATGGACGGGACTGGAAGAGATTATGCTGAGTGAAATAAGTCAAGCAGAGAGAGTCAATTATCATATGGTTTCACTTATTTGTGGAGCATAACAAATAGCATGGAGGACATGGGGACTTAGAGTGGAGAAGGGAGTTGGGGGAAACTGGAAGGGGAGGTGAACCATGAGAGACTACGGACTCTGAAAAACAATCTGAGGGTTTTGAAGGGACGGGGGGTGGGAGGTTGGGGTACCAGGTGGTGGGTATTATAGAGGGCACGGATTGCATGGAGCACGGGGTGTGGTGCAAAAATAATGAATACTGTTATGCTGGAAATAAAAAAAAAAAAAGGGTATACACAAAAAAATAAATAAATAAATAAATAAATATCTATGCCCCCAACGTGGGAGCAGCCAACTATATAAACCAATTAATAACAAAATCAAAGAAACACATCAACAATAATACAATAATAGTAGGGGACTTTAACACTCCCCTCACTGAAATGGACAGATCATCCAAGCAAAGGATCAGCAAGGAAATAAAGGCCTTAAACGACACACTGGACCAGATGGAAATCACAGATATATTCAGAACATTTCATCCTAAAGCAACAGAATACACATTCTTCTCTAGTGCACATGGAACATTCTCCAGAATAGATCACATCCTCGGTCCTAAATCAGGACTCAACCGGTATCAAAAGATTGGGATCATTCCCTGCATATTTTCAGACCACAATGCTCTGAAGCTAGAACTCAACCACAAGAGGAAGTTTGGAAAGAACCCAAATACATGGAGACTAAACAGCATCCTTCTAAAGAATGAATGGGTCAACCGGGAAATTAAAGAAGAATTGAAAAAAATCATGGAAACAAATGATAATGAAAATACAACAGTTCAAAATCTGTGGGACACAACTAAGGCAGTCCTGAGAGGAAAATATATAGTTGTACAAGCCTTCCTCAAGAAACAAGAAAGGTCTCAGGTACACAACAAGACCCTCCACCTAAAGGAGCTGGAGAAAGAACAAGAAAGAAACCCTAAGCCCAGCAGGAGAAGAGAAATCATAAAGATCAGAGCAGAAATCAATGAAATAGAAACCAAAAAAACAATAGAGCAAATCAACGAAACTAGGAGCTAGTTCTTTGAAAGAATTAATAAAATTGATAAACCCTTGGCCAGACTTATCAAAAAGAAAAGAGAAAGGACCCAAATAAATAAAATCATGAATGAAAGAGGAGAGATCACAACTAACACCAAAGAAATACAAACTATTATAAGAACATACTATGAGCAACTCTACACCAACAAATTTGACAATCTGGAAGAAATGGATGCATTCCTAGAAACATATAAACTACCACAACTGAACCAGGAAGAAGTAGAAAGCCTGAACAGACCCATAACCAGTAATGAAACAGTCATTAAAAATCTCCAAACAAACAAAAGCCCAGGGCCAGACGGCTTCCCGGGGGAATTCTACCAAACATTTAAAGAAGAACTAATTCCTATTCTCCTGAAACTGTTCCAAAAAATAGAAATGGAAGGAAAACTTCCAAACTCATTTTATGAGGCCAGCATCACCTTGATCCCAAAACCAGACAAGGATCCCATCAAAAAAGAGAGCTATAGACCAATATCCTTGATGAACACAGATGCGAAAATACTCAACAAAATACTAGCCAATAGGATTCAACAGTACATTAAAAGGATTATTCACCACGACCAAGTGGGATTTATTCCAGGGCTGTAAGGTTGGTTCAACATCCGCAAATCAGTCAATGTGATACAACACATCAAGAAAAGAAAGAACAAGAACCATATGATACTCTCAATAGATGCTGAAAAGCATTTGACAAAGTACAGCATCCCTTCCTGATCAAAACTCTTCAAAGTGTAGGGATAGAGGGCACACACCTCAATATCATCAAAGCCATCTATGAAAAACCCACCGCAAATATCATTCTCAATGGAGAAAAACTGAAAGCTTTTCCGCTAAGGTCTGGAACACGGCAGGGATGTCCATTATCACCACTGCTATTCAACATAGTACTAGAAGTCCTAGCCTCAGCAATCAGACAACAAAAGGAAATTAAAGGCATCCAAATCGGCAAAGAAGAAGTCAAATTATCACTCTTTGCAGATGATATGATACTATATGTGGAAAACCCAAAAGACTCCACTCCAAAACTGCTAGAACTTATACAGGAATTCAGTAAAGTGTCAGGATATAAAATCAATGCACAGAAATCAGTTGCATTTCTCTACACCAACAGCAAGACAGAAGAAAGAGAAATTAAAGAGTCAATCCCATTTACAATTGCACCCAAAACCATAAGATACCTAGGAATAAACCTAACCAAAGAGACACAGAATCTATACTCAGAAAACTATAAAGTACTCATGAAAGAAATTGAGGAAGACACAAAGAAATGGAAAAATGTTCCATGCTCCTGGATTGGAAGAATAAATATTGTGAAAATGTCTATGCTACCTAAAGCAATCTACACATTTAATGCAATTCCTATCAAAGTACCATCCATCTTTTTCAAAGAAATGGAACAAATAATGCTAAAATTTATATGGAACCAGAAAAGACCTCGAATAGCCAAAGGGATATTGAAAAAGAAAGCCAAAGTTGGTGGCATCACAATTCCGGACTTCAAGCTATATTACAAAGCTGTCATCATCAAGACAGCATGGTACTGGCACAAAAACAGACACATAGATCAATGGAACAGAATAGAGAGCCCAGAAATAGACCCTCAACTCTATCATCAACTAATCTTTGACAAAGCAGGAAAGAATGTCCAATGGAAAAAAGACAGCCTCTTCAATACATGGTGTTGGGAAAATTGGACAGCCACATGCAGAAAAATGAAATTGGACCATTTCCTTACACCACACACGAAAATAGACTCAAAATGGATGAAGGACCTCAATGTGCAAAAGGAATCCATCAAAATCCTTGAGGAGAACACAGGCAGCAACCTCTTTGAGCTCAGCTGCAGCAACATCTTCCTAGGAACATCGCCAAAGGCAAGGGAAGCAAGAGCAAAAATGAACTATTGGGATTTTATCAAGATCAAAAGCTTTTGCACAGCAAAGGAAACAGTTAACAAATCAAAAGACAACTGACAGAATGGGAGAAGATATTTGCAAACGACATATCAGATAAAGGACTAGTGTCCAGAATCTATAAAGAACTTAGCAAACTCAACACCCAAAGAAAAAATAATTCAATCAAGAAATGGACAGAGGACATGAACAGACATTTCTGCAAAGAAGACATCCAGATGGCCAACAGACACATGAAAAAGTGCTCCATATCACTCGGCATCAGGGAAATACAAATCAAAACCACAATGAGATATCACCTCACACCAGTCAGAATGGCTAAAATCAACAAGTCAGGAAATGACAGATGCTGGCGAGGATACGGAGAAAGGGGAACCCTCCTACGCTGTTGGTGGGAATGCAAGCTGGTGCAGCCACTCTGGAAAGCAGCATGGAGGTTCCTCAAAATGTTGATAATAGAACTACCCTATGACCCAGCAATTGCACTACTGGGTATTTACCCTAAAGATACAAACGTAGTGGTCGAAAGGGGCACGTGCACCCGAATGTTTATAGCAGCAATGTCCACAATAGCCAAACTATGGAAAGAACCTAGATGTCCATCAACAGATGAATGGATCAAGAAGATGTGGTATATATACACAATGGAATACTATGCAGCCATCAAAAGAAATGAAATCTTGCCATTTGCAACAACATGGATGGAACTAGAGCGTATCATGCTTAGCGAAATAAGTCAAGCAGAGAAAGACAACTATCATATGATCTCCCTGATATGAGGAAGTGGTGATGCAACATGGGGGCTTAAGTGGGTAGGAGAAGAATCAATGAAACAAGATGGGATTGGGAGGGAGACAAACCATAAGTGACTCTTAATCTCACAAAACAAACTGAGGGTTGCTGGGGGGAGGGGGTTTGGGAGAAGGGGGTGGGATTATGGACATTGGGGAGGGTATGTGCTTTGGTGAGTGCTGTGAAGTGTATAAACCTGGTGATTCACAGACCTGTACCCCTGGGGATAGAGTATTATGCCTCCATCAGAAAGGATGAATACCCAACTTTTGTAGCAACATGGACGGGACTGGAAGAGATTATGCTGAGTGAAATAAGTCAAGCAGAGAGAGTCAATTATCATATGGTTTCACTTATTTGTGGAGCATAACAAATAGCATGGAGGACATGGGGACTTAGAGTGGAGAAGGGAGTTGGGGGAAACTGGAAGGGGAGGTGAACCATGAGAGACTACGGACTCTGAAAAACAATCTGAGGGTTTTGAAGGGACGGGGGGTGGGAGGTTGGGGTACCAGGTGGTGGGTATTATAGAGGGCACGGATTGCATGGAGCACGGGGTGTGGTGCAAAAATAATGAATACTGTTATGCTGGAAATAAAAAAAAAAAAAGGGTATACACAAAAAAATAAATAAATAAATAAATAAATATCTATGCCCCCAACGTGGGAGCAGCCAACTATATAAACCAATTAATAACAAAATCAAAGAAACACATCAACAATAATACAATAATAGTAGGGGACTTTAACACTCCCCTCACTGAAATGGACAGATCATCCAAGCAAAGGATCAGCAAGGAAATAAAGGCCTTAAACGACACACTGGACCAGATGGAAATCACAGATATATTCAGAACATTTCATCCTAAAGCAACAGAATACACATTCTTCTCTAGTGCACATGGAACATTCTCCAGAATAGATCACATCCTCGGTCCTAAATCAGGACTCAACCGGTATCAAAAGATTGGGATCATTCCCTGCATATTTTCAGACCACAATGCTCTGAAGCTAGAACTCAACCACAAGAGGAAGTTTGGAAAGAACCCAAATACATGGAGACTAAACAGCATCCTTCTAAAGAATGAATGGGTCAACCGGGAAATTAAAGAAGAATTGAAAAAAATCATGGAAACAAATGATAATGAAAATACAACAGTTCAAAATCTGTGGGACACAACTAAGGCAGTCCTGAGAGGAAAATATATAGTTGTACAAGCCTTCCTCAAGAAACAAGAAAGGTCTCAGGTACACAACAAGACCCTCCACCTAAAGGAGCTGGAGAAAGAACAAGAAAGAAACCCTAAGCCCAGCAGGAGAAGAGAAATCATAAAGATCAGAGCAGAAATCAATGAAATAGAAACCAAAAAAACAATAGAGCAAATCAACGAAACTAGGAGCTAGTTCTTTGAAAGAATTAATAAAATTGATAAACCCTTGGCCAGACTTATCAAAAAGAAAAGAGAAAGGACCCAAATAAATAAAATCATGAATGAAAGAGGAGAGATCACAACTAACACCAAAGAAATACAAACTATTATAAGAACATACTATGAGCAACTCTACACCAACAAATTTGACAATCTGGAAGAAATGGATGCATTCCTAGAAACATATAAACTACCACAACTGAACCAGGAAGAAGTAGAAAGCCTGAACAGACCCATAACCAGTAATGAAACAGTCATTAAAAATCTCCAAACAAACAAAAGCCCAGGGCCAGACGGCTTCCCGGGGGAATTCTACCAAACATTTAAAGAAGAACTAATTCCTATTCTCCTGAAACTGTTCCAAAAAATAGAAATGGAAGGAAAACTTCCAAACTCATTTTATGAGGCCAGCATCACCTTGATCCCAAAACCAGACAAGGATCCCATCAAAAAAGAGAGCTATAGACCAATATCCTTGATGAACACAGATGCGAAAATACTCAACAAAATACTAGCCAATAGGATTCAACAGTACATTAAAAGGATTATTCACCACGACCAAGTGGGATTTATTCCAGGGCTGTAAGGTTGGTTCAACATCCGCAAATCAGTCAATGTGATACAACACATCAAGAAAAGAAAGAACAAGAACCATATGATACTCTCAATAGATGCTGAAAAGCATTTGACAAAGTACAGCATCCCTTCCTGATCAAAACTCTTCAAAGTGTAGGGATAGAGGGCACACACCTCAATATCATCAAAGCCATCTATGAAAAACCCACCGCAAATATCATTCTCAATGGAGAAAAACTGAAAGCTTTTCCGCTAAGGTCTGGAACACGGCAGGGATGTCCATTATCACCACTGCTATTCAACATAGTACTAGAAGTCCTAGCCTCAGCAATCAGACAACAAAAGGAAATTAAAGGCATCCAAATCGGCAAAGAAGAAGTCAAATTATCACTCTTTGCAGATGATATGATACTATATGTGGAAAACCCAAAAGACTCCACTCCAAAACTGCTAGAACTTATACAGGAATTCAGTAAAGTGTCAGGATATAAAATCAATGCACAGAAATCAGTTGCATTTCTCTACACCAACAGCAAGACAGAAGAAAGAGAAATTAAAGAGTCAATCCCATTTACAATTGCACCCAAAACCATAAGATACCTAGGAATAAACCTAACCAAAGAGACACAGAATCTATACTCAGAAAACTATAAAGTACTCATGAAAGAAATTGAGGAAGACACAAAGAAATGGAAAAATGTTCCATGCTCCTGGATTGGAAGAATAAATATTGTGAAAATGTCTATGCTACCTAAAGCAATCTACACATTTAATGCAATTCCTATCAAAGTACCATCCATCTTTTTCAAAGAAATGGAACAAATAATTCTAAAATTTATATGGAACCAGAAAAGACCTCGAATAGCCAAAGGGATATTGAAAAAGAAAGCCAAAGTTGGTGGCATCACAATTCCGGACTTCAAGCTATATTACAAAGCTGTCATCATCAAGACAGCATGGTACTGGCACAAAAACAGACACATAGATCAATGGAACAGAATAGAGAGCCCAGAAATAGACCCTCAACTCTATCATCAACTAATCTTTGACAAAGCAGGAAAGAATGTCCAATGGAAAAAAGACAGCCTCTTCAATACATGGTGTTGGGAAAATTGGACAGCCACATGCAGAAAAATGAAATTGGACCATTTCCTTACACCACACACGAAAATAGACTCAAAATGGATGAAGGACCTCAATGTGCAAAAGGAATCCATCAAAATCCTTGAGGAGAACACAGGCAGCAACCTCTTTGAGCTCAGCTGCAGCAACATCTTCCTAGGAACATCGCCAAAGGCAAGGGAAGCAAGAGCAAAAATGAACTATTGGGATTTTATCAAGATCAAAAGCTTTTGCACAGCAAAGGAAACAGTTAACAAATCAAAAGACAACTGACAGAATGGGAGAAGATATTTGCAAACGACATATCAGATAAAGGACTAGTGTCCAGAATCTATAAAGAACTTAGCAAACTCAACACCCAAAGAAAAAATAATTCAATCAAGAAATGGACAGAGGACATGAACAGACATTTCTGCAAAGAAGACATCCAGATGGCCAACAGACACATGAAAAAGTGCTCCATATCACTCGGCATCAGGGAAATACAAATCAAAACCACAATGAGATATCACCTCACACCAGTCAGAATGGCTAAAATCAACAAGTCAGGAAATGACAGATGCTGGCGAGGATACGGAGAAAGGGGAACCCTCCTACGCTGTTGGTGGGAATGCAAGCTGGTGCAGCCACTCTGGAAAGCAGCATGGAGGTTCCTCAAAATGTTGATAATAGAACTACCCTATGACCCAGCAATTGCACTACTGGGTATTTACCCTAAAGATACAAACGTAGTGGTCGAAAGGGGCACGTGCACCCGAATGTTTATAGCAGCAATGTCCACAATAGCCAAACTATGGAAAGAACCTAGATGTCCATCAACAGATGAATGGATCAAGAAGATGTGGTATATATACACAATGGAATACTATGCAGCCATCAAAAGAAATGAAATCTTGCCATTTGCAACAACATGGATGGAACTAGAGCGTATCATGCTTAGCGAAATAAGTCAAGCAGAGAAAGACAACTATCATATGATCTCCCTGATATGAGGAAGTGGTGATGCAACATGGGGGCTTAAGTGGGTAGGAGAAGAATCAATGAAACAAGATGGGATTGGGAGGGAGACAAACCATAAGTGACTCTTAATCTTACAAAACAAACTGAGGGTTGCTGGAGGGAGGGGCGTTGGGAGAAGGGGGGGTGGGGCTATGGACATTGGGGAGGGTATGTGCTTTGGTGAGTGCTGTGAAGTGTGTAAACCTGGCGATTCACAGACCTGTACCCCTGGGGATAAAAATATATGTTTATAAAAAAAATTTTTTTTTAATAAATAAATTAATTAAAAAAAAAGTTTTCTTAAGTAATTGGCTGCTCCCATATTGGGGGCATAGATATTTACAATTGTTAGATCATCTTGGTGATAGTCCCTTTAAGAATGATGTAGTGTCCTTCTGTATCTCTGACTACAGTCTTTGGTTTATCAGAAGTTATTATCAACAGTTATATGCCAATAAGCTCAGCAAACTAGAAGAAATGTATGCATTCCTGGAAAACTATAAACTCCCAAAATTGAACCAGGAAGAAATTGACAACCTGAATAGACCAATATCTCATAACGAGATTGAAGTGGTGATCAAAAACCTCCCAAAAAACAAGAGCCCAGGACCTGATGGATTCCCTGGGGAATTCTACCAAACTTTCAAAGAAGAAATAACACCTATTCTCCTGAAGCTGTTTCAAAAGATTGAAGCAGAAGGAAAACTTCCAGACTCTTTCTATGAAGCCAGCATTACCCTGATCCCCAAACAAGGCAAAGACCCTACCAAAAAGGAGAATTTCAGACCAATATCACTGATGAATATGGATGCTGAGATTCTCAACAAGATCCTAGCCAACAGGATCCAACAGCACATTAAAAAGATTATCCACCATGATCAGGTGGGATTCATCCCTGGGCTACAAGGATGGTTCAACATTCGCCAATCAATCAGTGTGATAGAACAAATTAATAAGAGAAGAGAGAAGAACCATATGGTCCTCTCAATTGATGCAGAAAAAGCATTTGACAAAATCCAGCATCCGTTCCTGATTAAAACGCTTCAAAGTATAGGGATAGAGGGAACATTCCTGAACCTCATCAAATCTATCTATGAAAGACCCACAGCAAATATCATCCTCAATGGGAAAAAGCTTGCAGCCTTCCCATTGAGATCAGGAACACAACAAATATGCCCACTCTCAACACTCTTGTTCAACATAGTATTAGAAGTCCTAGCAACAGCAATCAGACAACAAAGAGAAATAAAAGGTATCCAAATTTACAATGAAGAAGTCAAACTCTCTCTCTTTGCAGATGACATGATTCTTTATATGGAAAACCCAAAAGACTCCACCCCCAAACTACTAGAACTCATACAATTCAGCAACATGGCAGGATACAAAGTCAATGTGCAGAAATCAGTGGCTTTCTTATAAACTAATAATGAAAATACAGAAAGGGAAATTAGAGAATCGATTCCATTTACTATAGTACCAAGAACCATAATATACCTGGGAATAAACCTAACCAAAGAGGTAAAGGATCTGTACTCAAGGAACTACAGAACACTCATGAAAGAAATTGAAGAAGACACAAAAAGATGGAAGACCATTCCGTGCTCTTGGATCGGAAGAATAAACATTGTTAAAATGTCTATTTTGCCTAGAGCAATCTATACTTTTAATGCTATTCCGATCAAAATTCCACCAGTATTCTTCAAAGAGCTGGAGCAAATAATCCAAAAATTTTTATAGAGTCAGAAGAGACCCCAAATCGCTAAGGAAATGTTGAAAAACAAAAATAAAACAGGGGGCATCACGTTATGATTTCAAGCTTTACTACAAAACTGTGATCAGCAAGACAGTATGGTACTGGCATAAAAACAGACACATACACCAGTGGAACAGAGTAGAGAGCCCAGATATGGACCCTCAACTCTATGGGCAAATAATCTTCAACAAAAAAAAATATACAGTGGAAAAAAGACAGTCTCTTCAATAAATGGTGCTAGGAAAACTGGGCAGCTATATGTAGAAGAATGAAACTCGACCATTCTCTTACACCATACACAAAGATAAACTCAAAATGGATAAAATACCTCAATGTGAGACAGGAATCCATCAGAATCCTAGAGGAGAACATAGGCAGTAATCTCTCCGATATCAGCCACAGCAACTTCTTTCAAGATATGTCTCCAAAGGCAAAGGAAACAAAAGTGAAGATGAACTTTTGGTACTTCATCAAAATCAAAAGCTTCTCACAGCAAAGAAAACAGTCAAGAAAACAAAGAGGCAACACACGGAATGGGAGAAGATATTTGCAAATGACAGTACAGACAAAAGGTTGATATCCAGGATCTATAACGAACTCCTCAAACTCAACACACACAAAACAGGCAATCATATCAAAAAATGGGCAGAAGATATGGACAGACACTTCTCCAATGAAGACATAAAAATGGATATCAGACACATGAAAAAATGTTCATCATCACTAACCATCGGGGAGACTCAAATTAAAACCACACTGAGATATCACCTTACACCAGTTAGAATGGCCGAAATTAGCATGAAAGGAAGCAACATGTGTTGGAGAGGATGTGGAGAAAGGGGAACCCTCTTCCACTGTTGGTGGGAATGCAAGTTGGTGCAGCCTCTTTGGAGAAGAGTGTGGAGATTCCTCAAGAAATTAAAAATAGAACTTCCCTATGACCCTGCCATTGCGCTACTGGGTATTTACCCCAAAGATACAGATGTAGTGAAAAGGAGGGCCATCTGTACCCCAATGTTTATAGCATCAATGGCCACGGTCGCCAAACTGTGGAAAGAACCAAGATACCCTTCAACAGACGAATGGATAAGGAAGATGTGGTCCATACACACTATGGAGTATTATGCCTCCATCAGAAAGAACGAATACCCAACTTTTGTAGCAACATGGACGGGACTGGAAGAGATTATGCTGAGTGAAATAAGTCAAGCAGAGAGTCAATTATCATATGGTTTCACTTATTTGTGGAGGATAACAAATAGCATGGAGAACATGGGGAGATAGAGAGAAGGGAGTTGGGGGAAATTGGAAGGGGAAGTGAGCCATGAGAGACTATGGACTCTGAAAAACAATTTGAGGGTTTTGAAGGGGCGGGGGGTTGGAGGTCGGGGTACTGGATGGTGGGTATTATAGAGGGCACGGATTGCATGGAGCGCTGGATGTGGTGCAAAAATAATGAATACTGTTCTGCTGAAAATGAAAAATAAATTTAAAAAAAAAAAAAAACAGGTGAGTTCCCAAACACCATTAAGAAAAAGATGTCTGCCTAAATAGATTTTAGTGCAGATGAAAAGTGCCTTATTCTGGGGGTGCGGGGAGAGTCACAAAGGACATTTATTAGTATGGAAGAGAAGCAAATGCTGGAATTTGAGGCAGGAAGGGATAGATGAACTCTACTGTTTAGTTAAGTTTATGATCAGGACTGCCTTTATCTGTTGGTATAGCTTTAGTGACAGCTTGACAAATGTCCCTTTCCTTTTTTTTTTTAATTTTTACAGTGGTCCTTACTTTAGATTCATTTATTTTGAAATGGTGGGCAACTTCAGCTACAGACCTCAATCTATGGTACATATCAAGCAATTCAACATTTTCTTGTAATGTCATGACTTCTCTCTGCTTCTTGAAATGGGTCCCATGATGTTATTCAAAGTTTATGATATTGCACTAAACACAATGAAAAAGAGGGGAGAACTGCAAAGAGTTCACTTTTTACTGGGATATGCAATTTGCTGGAGAGATGAACTGCTCCTGTGGAGATGATAAGTGTCACAGGACATTTTAAGCAGATACTCGCAATACTTGAGCTCACTGCAATAGCAACAAGATGTGGCTGCCAAATTTTTACAGTAGTACAGTACGAACTATGGTTAATTTTATGCGGTTATGCTTTAATACAGCATCCTTGCATCTGTTTACATTTCTCTATATTTCAAATGGTGCCATTTAAGTCTGTGTTAGTGTGCATAAGTTTTAATAATTGGGTGAGCCTGGTGGTGGGTATTATGGAGGGCATATATTGCATGGAGCACAGGGTATGGTGCATAAACAATGAATTCTGGAACGCTGAAAAGAAATTTAAAAAATAAATAAAACTTTAAAAAAATAAAAAAAAAATAGAACTATTCTATGATCCAGTAACTGCACTCCTGGGTATTTAAAAGACAAAATAAGGGGGGCGGACAAGATGGCGGGGAAGTAGGAGGAGGTGACTTTTCAACTTGTACCCCAAAGTGAGCTGATTACCTACCAAAGGACTCCAATCACCCATGAAATCAGCCTGAGATCAGAATTATACACGTCTGGATCGCTACAGGCGGAGAAGACGCCAGTGGGCAGAGAGGTGCGCGAAGGCCCAGCCTGGTGCTCTCGAACCGGCGCCCCGTTTTCGGAGCCTGAGACCCATGAACGAACTTCAGCCTCCCCTGAAATCGGTGCGCGCAAGCCGGGCATTCTTAGACCCAGAAAGACCAGGCACTCCCAGCCCAGGCCAGCGGGAAAATCTCAGTGTGCTATTGCTGCTTGGAACCTCTCTGGTGGTCTGGAGCTCCCAGACAGCCGCCACTGCCTTGGCTTTGGGTAGAAGTGAAAGATCCTGCATTCCCAGGGACCGCGACTTGGAACCTGCTCTGCCAGCGGCCAAGGGGGAACTTATTTAGGCTCTGCAGCCAGACTGAGGCTTCTCTCTGAGAGGGAGATCAGGGTGCGGTTTGTTTTCCTCTAAAACTACAAAAACCATCAAAAGTGGTCAAAGTGAGGGAAAAAAAAGTGAACAAACATAAAAACCGCCAGAGAACTAAAGCCTGAAAAAATAAAAAAAAATTAAAAAAAAGAAAAGAAAAAAAGGGGGGGGGGGAAGGACTACAAGAGAACAACCACTACTTCATAGGAAAACTTTTATTTTTCATTCATTCCCACTATTCTGGTTCATTTTTTTATAGGTTTTTTTTAACCTAATAACCATCACAGCGAGCTGTCCAGTACATCAAATTCCATAATAACCTTCTAACCTGAACTTTTTGATACATACACCTATGTTTTTCTTTTGCATTTCTATTTTTTGAATTCCTTCTTTTTATTTAAATTTGTTTAGTTTATTCCTTTTTATTTTTATCTTCTAATATTCATATAGAATTAAACTTCAAAGTAATCTCCTTCCCCCAATCAATACTACCCCTATAGGTAAACTAATTTTTAACCCCCCTTTATCTTAGGAAAGTTGAGTCCTTTAACAAAGATATCAAGATACATCCAGGAAGAATCAAAACAACCTTCCTCGCACACACTGAGAATTTATAACCACTCTCCCATCTTTTTCTTCCACAAGTGTTTCTGTGTTTTTGTGTTTGTCCTGATAGTATATAAATCTTACACTTGGGGTTTTTTTGACGAGGTTCTTCCTTTATTTGCATATATTTTTCTGTCTCTTGTCATATACTTGTATCAGTCTTTTTGTTTGTCTGTTTTTGTTTGTCTACTTCATAAATCTTACCTTGGGGCCCATTTGGGCTGAACCTTCTCTTTCATCTTCCCTTTCTTTCCTGTCTCTCTATCGCTTTTTTTTTTCTTCTTTTTCTTTTTCTTTTCTTTTGTCTCTCGTTTGGGTGGGGAATCCTGATTGCTCAGAAGTGTTCCAGGGTGCACCTTGACTGCACCACAGTAGATACATCCAGCTACATCTGTTCAGTCATCTCCCACCAAAATGACTAAGAGGAGGAATGCCCAACAGAAGAAAAATACAGAGGATGGACCTTCTGCAACAGAGCTAACAGATATCAACAAAGACAATATGTCAGAAAGAGAATTCAGGCAATAGCTAGGCTGGAGAAAGCCATGGATGACCAAACAGAATTGATTAGGGCCGAGCTGAAAGCGACCAGACAGGATGTTCACAATGTTAGGGCAGAGCTTAAACCTACCAGGGAGGAGGTTCACAATGCTCTCAATGAGTTCCAATCTAATCTAAACTCTCTGAAAGCTAGGGTAACTGAGACAGAAGATAGAATTAGTGATCTGGAGGACAAACAGATAGAGAGAAAGGATCAGGAGGAAGCCTGGAACAAACAGCTTAGAAACCATGAAAACAGAATCAGGGAAATAAATGATGCCATGAAACATTCCAACATCAGAATTATTGGAATCCCTGAAGGGGAGGAGAAAAGAAAGAAGTCTAGAAGATATAGTGGAACAAGTCCTTCATGAAAATTTTCCCAATCTCACGAATGGAACCAGCGTTCATGTACTAGAGGCTGAATGGTCTCCACCCAAGATTATACATCCCAAAAAAACATCAGGACACCTGATAGTCAAATTGAGGAATTATAATTGTAGGTATAATCTCTTGAAAGCTGCTAGGGCAAAGAGGCTCCTTACTTACAGAGGAAAGCCCATCAGAATAACATCAGACCTGTCCACAGAGACCTAGCAAGCCAGAAAAGGCTGGCAAGATATATTCATGGCACTAAATGAGAAGATCATGCATCCAAGAATACTTTATCCAACAAGACTGACATTCAAAATGGATGGAGAGATAAAGAGTTTCCAAGACCGGCAAGGCTTAAAAAACTATGCAACCGCCAAGCTAACACTGCAGGAAATATTGAGGGGGGTTCTATAAAAGAGGAAAATCCTAAGAATAGCATTGAACAGAAATATAGAGACAATCTACAGAAAGAAAGACTTCAAAGGTAACTCGATGTCAATAAAAACGTATCTATCAATAATCACTCTCAATGTGAATGGTCTAAATGCACCCATAAAATGGCACAGGGTTGAAGATTGGATAAAGCGACAGGACCCATCCATATGTTGTCTACAAGAGACCCATTTTGATCTAAAGATACACCCAGACTGAAAGTGAAGGGATGGAGAAGCAGTTTTCATGCCAATGGGCTTCAAAAGAAGGCTGGGGTAGCAATTCTCATATCAGAAAAATTAGATTTTAAACTAAAGACTGTAGTCAGAGATACAGAAGGCCACTACATAATCCTTAAATGGACTATCCACCAAGATGATCTAACAATTGTAAATATCTATGCCCCCAATATGGGAGCAGCCAATTACATAAGACAACTGTTAATCAAGATAAAGAGTCATATTGATATGAATACACTAATCGTTGGAGATCTTAACATGCCTCTCTCAGAAATAGACAGATATCAAAGCAGAAAATCAATAAAGAAGCAAGATCATTGAATGACACACTGGACCAGATGGACCTCATAGATATATACAGAACATTCCACCCTAAAACAACAGAATACTCATTCTTCTCAAGTGCACACCAAACGTTCTCCAGATTAGACCACATACTGGGTCACAAATCAGGACTCAACATATACAAAAGACTGGGATTATTCCCTGCATATTCTCAGATCACAATGCTTTGAAACTGGAGCTCAATCACAAGGAAAAGTTCAGAAGGAACTCAAACACTGGAAGCTAAAGGCCACCTTGCTTAAGAATGCTTGGATCAACCATGAGATCAAAGAAGAACTGAAACAATTCATGGAAAATAATGACAATGAAGACACTTCGATCCAAAACCTATTAGATACAGCTAAGGCGGTCCTAAGGGGGAAATACATAGCCATCCAAGCCTCCCTCAAAAAAATTAAAAAATCCAGAACACAGCCGCTTTCTCTGCACCTTAAAGAATTGGAGAATCAACAACAAATCAAACCAACACCACACATAAGAAAGGAAATCATCAAGATTAGAGTTGAGATCAAGGAGGTAAAAACCAAAGATGCAGTAGAATGTATCAATAAAACTAGAAGTTGGTTTTTTGAAAGAATCAATAAAATTAATAAGCCACTGGCCACACTAATCCAAAAGAAAAGAGAGAAAGCCCAAATTCATAAAATTATGATTGAAAAGGGAGAGATTACAACTAACACCAAGGAAGTAGAAATAATCATCAGAAGTTGTTATCAACAGTTATATGCCAATAAGCTTAGCAACCTTGATGAAATGGATGCATTCCTGGAAAGCTATAAACTCCCAAAATTGAACCAGGAAGAAATCGACAACCTGAATAGACCAATATCTCATAACGAGATTGAAGCAGTGATCAAAAACCTCCCAAAAAACAAGAGCCGAGGACCTGACAGATTCCCTGGGGAATTCTACCAAACTTTCAAAGAAGAAATAACACCTATTCTCCTGAAGCTGTTTCAAAAGATTGAAGCAGAAGGAAAACTTCCAGACTCTTTCTATGAAGCCAGCATTACCCTGATCCCCAAACAAGGCAAAGACCCTACCAAAAAGGAGAATTTCAGACCAATATCACTGATGAATATGGATGCTGAGATTCTCAACAAGATCCTAGCCAACAGGATCCAACAGCACATTAAAAAGATTATCCACCATGATCAGGTGGGATTCATCCCTGGGCTACAAGGATGGTTCAACATTCGCAAATCAATCAATGTGATAGAACAAGTTAATAAGAGAAGAGAGAAGAACCACATGGTCCTCTCAATTGATGCAGAAAAAGCATTTGACAAAATCCAGCATCCGTTCCTGATTAAAAAGCTTCAAAGTATAGGGATAGAGGGATCATTCCTGAACCTCATCAAATCTATCTATGAAAGACCCACAGCAAATATCATCCTCAATGGGAAGAAGCTTGCAGCCTTCCCGTTGAGATCAGGAACAAGACAAGGATGCCCACTTTCACCACTCTTATTCAACATAGTATTAGAAGTCTTAGCAAAAGGGCGCCTGGGTGGCTCAGTGGGTTAAGCCTCTGCCTTCAGCTCAGGTCATGATCCCAGGGTCCTGGGATCAAGCCCCACATCGGACTCTCTGCTCAGCGGAGAGCCTGTTTCCCTTCCTCTCTCTCTGCCTACTTGTGATCTCTGTCTGTCAAATAAATAAATAAAATCTTTAAAAAAAAAAAAAGAAGTCCTAGCAAAAGCAATCCGACAACAAAGAGAAATAAAAGGAAGGTATCCAAATTGGCAATGAAGAAGTCAAACTCTCTCTCTTTGCAAATGACATGATCCTTTATATGGAAAACCCAAAAGACTCCACCCCCAAACTACTAGAACTCATACAACAATTCAGCAACGTGGCAGGATACAAAGTCAATGTACAGAAATCAGTGGCTTTCTTATACACTAATAATGAAAATACAGAAAAGGAAATTAGAGAATCAATTTCATTTACTTTAGCACCAAGAACCATAAGATACCTGGGAATAAACCTAACCAAAGAGGTAAAAGATCTGTACTCGAGGAATCAGGAAGTGAAAAAAAAAATATGTGCTCCTATCCTTAACTCTGAAATGATGATAATGCATGTTGCTGTCTCTCCGGGGATGGCCAGGCAGATAAAAGTTTGCAAACTATGTACAAAATTCATCTCAGTGTCCGGTACATGGAGTCCCAAGCTAATGGTTTGCAACATTGTGTTTACTAATATCATTTCCTTCATCACCATCATCATCGCCTTCATGACCATTTGGAGGACTTAGGGAACAGTTAAAAAGGACCTCTTTCCTGTTCTGATGGGATGATGCCAGGAGAAATAGAACTAGCAAGAGACTAAAACATAAATCTAAATAAGAGTGCTAGGGTCCCTGCCAGAACCAACAGCACTAGGTCTTCATAGGGCTTGGCATTGAATCTTTGCTTTGGTCCCCTCCTGTCTGGCTGTCCCAACTGTCCTAGTGGTCTGATAAGGAGGGAACAATGCTCTCCCTGTGGCTGCTGCATTCAGTCACTCCCACTCTACTTTTTACTCACTGGTCTGTACTGTGTCTCTGCTGGAGGAGGATGGAGGATTGCAGAGCTGGCTGCCTCTCCCCTGTCTTTAGCTGAGTGAGGACTGAGGCTTTGCTTCCAGGAGGGGCAGGAAAACAGATGCTGGTATGGGTGTCCTCAAGCAGACAGCTCTGGGAGGAGGAAACACTTGTATGGAGCCCACTGACCTGGCACTGACAACTAAAAGGCTGGAAAGCACAGGCTGATTGTTTACAGTTGAGGGCTCAAAACGCTTGGCACATAATTAGCCAGATTGATCCGTGTTCTCCCAATCTCTAAGGACTTGCTATTATTAATTGATGGAGAAAAATGAATGTACTGAGTCGGCAGTAGTATCTAGACCACATCCTCTTCTCAGGAAGAAGCTGACTTCTATTCCTCATTTCTGACTTCCAAGTTACTTATCTCATTGTAAAATTCAGATGCATTTTTTTCAACTACAGAGAGCAACATATGACATTTATATCTGTACAGCCACTGACTTAATCATGTAATTTAGAGAGAATTTGATCTTCTATACCAGGAATATTACTGAGTTTCTCTTTTCTCAGTTAAAATGTATGTCTCTAAAGAGAACTTTCTGTTTTTCTTTCTATACTCCTGGTTTGGGGTTTGGAATTTATGCATTGGAGATGTATGTTTTGTGGTTTTGAGAGACAGCTCAGGTTTTAATTTTTCTATTCAGTGATGTGTATTGTTATATTAGACAATTATTTATTTTTACATACTTATCTCGTGACTTGATCACTTGCTTAAATACTTCAGGGTTCGCAGAGATCTCTACATTCAAAATGTGGATGATCTTGAGGCTTGACTGGAAGACAAACTCAGAGTTTGATTTCTCATTAACTGATGTGAAGGAAACTTCCATATTTACCCCATTAAACTGGGAGTGTAAGAAATTGTGCTTTATGCATGTGTGCATAGATGGCAGAGGAATATTTTAGAGATCCCAAATGACCAAATGACAGGAGTATAGTGGATTGGAGAAGGAGGTGTGAGTATTGAGATGTTTTAGAATTCTTGAACAGGAGGAAAATTGTATTAAACTGAAGCCACTTGATAGCAGGAATAGCCCATACAATACTAAGTTCATTGTCAGTGAGGTTGGCAGCCTATTTGCTTAATGTAAAGACAGAGCAAATTAAACCAGTTATTAGACAGCATTTCAAAAAGCCCAGATTGCTACCTCAGAAACTATGTGCAGCTTCTGTGAAGGAAAGACTGGTATGCACATGGTTTCCTGGTTGTGTAGCAAAAGATGGAAGGACCCAAAGATGACTGATCATGAGAGAAGAAAGCATGGTGACAAAGTGGAATCCTAGTGAAAGGAAAGATCTCTCCTTTGCTGAGGACATGGTCCTTCACTATCCTTGAGTAATGAAAATGAGGATCAGAGTTAAATTTATCCATAATGACAGAGGTGACTTAATCTACAGGCACAATTAAAACCACACAGTCACTGGAAATATCACCACTACTTGAAACCACAACTGTGTACCCTTGACCAAGAGATATCATTACAATCACCTTTTTTAAAAGATTTTATTTATTTATTTGTCACAGAGAGAGATATCACAAAGAGGCAGAGAGGCAGGCAGAGAGAGAGAGAAGCAGGCTCCCTGCTGAGCAGAGAGCCTGACATGGGACGTGATCCCAGGACCCTGAGACCATGACCTGAGCCAAAGGCAGAGGCTTAACCCTCTGAGCCACCCATGAGCCCCTACAGTCATCTTTTTATCCTGAGCTCACTCTGCAATCTCCCCATTGCATCTCACTCACAATGTAGATTTATTCCCTATATTATGATATGTCAGTCAGAGTTCAATCAAGAAAAGAGAAACCACACTAGTTACTACAATGAAACTAATTTTAGTATACATATGATTAAATGCTTTTGTGATAGGCACAAAAAAAATATGGTAACAGAGCCATAACTGTCCAATATAGTGACAACACCACAGGCAAAGAGGCATGGGGAAAAGATTGGGCATTAGCACATGTGACCTTTATTACCATTATCAGAAGAATGTAAGGAGAAGTCAGTTGGAAAATCAGAGCGGTGGTTTAAAGATTCCCAGCCCCTACCACAGCATCACTACTTAAAGTATAGAAGGGTAAGTTTGGAACAGAAAATAATAGCTTAATTATCCAGCCCAATGAACCAGTTGTAGAGTGTGGCCAGTAAAGATAAGTAAAAAAATATTATCAAGAATATGAGGGGAATAACCACATTGGCTATTGTTATAGAAAACTCTTTCATATCTCCTCCTTTCTGACCTCTGATCGCTTTGAGATGTTCAGGGTTTGACCATGAAGAACAAACACATGCAAGTTATTGTTGGATGAAAGTTCTGACAAAATTCAAGACTCCTCCACCTTGGATGCACATTAGATTGGTCTGGGGTGTTGTTAAAAAATCGATCAAGTGTGGAGAAAGAGGAACCCTCCTGCACTGTTGGTGGGAATGCAAGCTGGTGCAACCACTCTGGAAAACAGCATGGAGGTTCCTCAAAAAGTTGAAAATAGAGCTACCTTATGACCCAGCAATTGCACTACTACATATTTACCCTAAAGATACAAACATAGTGATCTGAAGGGGCCCATGCACCCGAATGTTTATAGAAGCAATGTCCACAATAGCCAAACTATGGAAAGAACCAAGATGTCCATCAACAGATGAATGGATAAAGAAGTGGCATATATATATATATATATATATATATATATATATATATATACACACACACACACACACAATGGAATACTATGCAGCCATCAAAAGAAATGAAATCTTGCCATTTGCAATGATGTGGATGGAACTAGAGGGTATTATGCTTAGCAAAATAGGTCAAATGGAGAAAGACAATTATCATATGATCTCCCTGATATGAGGAAGTGGAGATGCAATGGAGCGTGGGGGGGGCGGGTTGGGAGTTAGGAAAATAATAAATGAAAAAAGATGGGATCAGGAGGGAGACAAACCATAAAAGACTCTTAATCTCACAAAACAAACAGGATTGCTGGTGGGAGGGGGGTAAGGAGAGGGTGGTGGGGTTATGGACATTGGGGAAGTATGTGCTATGGTGAGGGCTGTGAAGTGTGTAAACGTGGCGATTCACAGACCTGTACCCCTGGGGCTAATAATACATTATATGTTTATTAAAAGAGAGAGTCAACTATCATATGGTTTCACTTATTTGTGGAGCATAACAAATAGCATGGAGGACATGGGGAGTTAGAGAGGAGAGGGAGTTGGGGGAAGTTGGAAGGGGTGGTGAATCATGAGAGACTATGGACTCTGAAAAACAACTGAGGGATTTGAAGTGGCAGGGGGGTGGGAAGTTGGGGTAACAGGTGGTGGGTATTATAGAGGGCACAGATTGCATGGTGCACTGGGTGTGGTGAAAAAATAATGAATACTGTTTTTCTGAAAAATAATTAATTAATTTAATTTTTTAAAAAATTTTTTTCTAATTTTTTTAAACTGATCAAGTTCTTTTTTCTCTCCAGTCCAATTAAATCTTAACTGGTTGTGGTGGGACTCAGGCATGAGGATTTTTAAAGAGTATCAGATGTTTCAAACATGAAGCCAAGATTGAGAACCAGTGACATACATTCTCTCATACAACTTGCATCAATAGATTTGATCAAAGCCAAAGTTTTATGGGAAAAAGACATGACAGTAAAAACGGATGAGAGAATATTTTATCTTTTATTTAAATTCAATTAATTAACATATAATGTATAATTGATTTCAGAGATAGAGGTCAGTGAGTTATCAGTCTTATGTAATTCTCAGTGCTCATTACATCATGTACACTCCTGAATGTCCATCACCCAGTTACCCCATACCCCAACCCCTCCCCTCAAGCAACCCTCAGTTTGCTTCTTATGAATAAGAGTCTCTTATGCTTTGTCTCCTTCTCTGATTTCATCTTGTTTCATTTTTTCCTCTTTTCTATGATACTCTCTTTTGTTTCTTAAATTCCACATATCAGTGAGATCATATGATAATTGTCTTTCTCTGATTGACTTATTTCCCTTACCATAACACCCTCTAGTTCCACCCATATATTTGCAAGTGGCAAGATTTCAATTTTTTGATGGCTGAGTAGTATTCCAGAGAATATATTTTAAAAGACAGTTTGAATTTCTACCTGGGCCATAGGTTACAAATACAGAAGATTCCACAGGTTAATAAGATTCAATTGTGCAGTGATTTTGCCATACATAGAGTCCCAGCATGTTCCCTTAATTCCATCAAAGATGTGCCAAGATAAGCAATATTTAGATATGACAAATCAGGAGGAATGGGAACCATGAGCTACCAAAATTATATGCCCAAAGAGGCATGTTTGCCAATTCCATATGTTTGGTTTTGCAATTATGTATAATTAACAGACAAAAAAAGGAGTCGAAGACTAGACTGTTCTGTTGAGCAGCCTCTGCAAAGCCCTCTTGACATCCCCATTCCGCAGGCTGTAAATGAAGGGATTCAGCATGGGAACAACTAAAGCATACATTACCGAGGCCACTGCATCCTTCCTGGAAGAATGTGAGACAGCTGAACTGAGGTACACCCCAAGACCTGTTCCATAAAATAAGCAAACAACTGACAGGTGAGAGCCACAGGTGGAGAAGGCTTTGTACTTCCCACCTGTGGATGGGACTCTCAGAATGGAAGAAACAATTCGTGTATAAGAGAAAAGGATCCCTGAGACTGGAATACCACCCAAGATGGCACCAATAAAATACA
Organism: Mustela erminea; assembly: GCF_009829155.1. NCBI lineage: Eukaryota > Metazoa > Chordata > Mammalia > Carnivora > Mustelidae > Mustela > Mustela erminea. Next base: position 7,142,402 of record NC_045614.1, read on the forward strand.
GGAATAATTTATTGGTGGAAGTACCATTACAGGAAAGTCAGAGGAGCTGAGGAATGTCGCAGAAGAAATGAGGAATTTCCACATTTATGCAAAAGTTAAGCTGTGACAACATGAGGCAGTGAAGCTGAGAGTCCAGAAGGCTGATCAAAAAAGACACCAGAATGAGTAGGCTACAGAGGCGGGAGTTCATGATGACTGGGTAGTGCAGAGGATAACAAATAGCTACAAACCGATCATAGGCCATCAAGGTTAAAAGTACACTGTCCAAACAACCAAAAAGAATTAAAAAAGACAACTTAATCAGGCCTCCCATTTGAGAGATAACCCTGTTATGAGTTTTAATGTCCAAAATCACCTTTGGGACCATGGTAGAAGTGAAGCCGATGTCAGCCAGGGACAGGAAGGAGAAGAACAAGTACATGGGGGTGTGAAGACGGGAGTCAGAGCTGATGGCCAGGATGATCAGTAGATTCTCTACCATGGTGACCAGATACATGGACAGGAACAGGCTGAAGATTACAGGCTGCAGTTCCGGATCATCTGAGAACCCCAGGAGGAGGAATTCCAAGACACCTGTTAAATTCTGGGGTTCCACATAGCAGAGACAGCTTTTGGGAAATAAATTAGAGTTTATTTTTTAAGATTTTATTTAATTATTCAAGAGAAAGAGAGAAAGCACAAGAGGCAGGAGAGTCAGAAGGAGAAGTAGAGTCCACCCTGAGCAGGGAACCCAACGAGGGACTCCATCCTGGGACTTCAGGATCATGACCTGAGCCAAAGGTAGTTGCTTAAACAGCTAAGCCACCCGGGCACCCAAAATGAGACTTTAAATAAAGGAAACAAGTATGCAGATACCCATCGGTGTGTCTATATTTTGGATTCAAGCAATTCATAAATAAAGTATTCACACTTGAGGAAAACCTAGCAAAATTTCTCAGTGGTGGCAATACATTCTTCCTAGAACTCCTTTCTCATTGTCTTTGCTCCATTCACCTGTTTCAATGTGCATCCACTGTGGAAAGACTGGGCTAAAGAAATAAGAAGGGCAAAGATACTTAGAGATTTAAAAATCCATAAACACACTGACATGTGAGTCCCCTCCCTTAAAGGAAATAAAAATAATAAGAAATATATTTATCATGATCTCCCTGATATGAGGAAGTGGAGATGTAACGTGGGGGGGTTGGGGGTAGGAAAAGAATAAATGAAACAAGATGGGATCGGGAGGGAGACAAACCATAAGAGACTCTTAATCTCACAAAACAAACGGAGGGTTGCAGGGGTTGGGTAGGGAGAGGGTGGTGGAGTTATGGACATTGGGGAGGGTATGTGCTATGGTGAGTGCTGTGAAGTGTGTAAACCTGGTGATTCACAGACCTGTACCACTGAGGCTAGTAATACATTATATGTTCATTTTACAAATAAAAAAATAAATATATTTCTTTCTTAAAAGGTGTTCTATTAAAGAACACTATTAAGCAGCCAAAAGTATTTTATTTTATTTAAATGCAGCAAAATTAATTATCTTGATTTGAACAATTTAAAATCCTATGAGATCTATGTAATAAAGTGTTTAACCCATTTTTTGTGTTTGATATTTGATTGCTAACAGAGTTTAAGGAATAATACTCTCTTAACCCCATCTGCTCAACATCTGGGCTAGATGATAAGAAAGCCTGGGTCCTCCAGCTGTAAGACAAACAAGTTCTGGGGATATGATATACAGCATGGTAACTATAGTTAATAATACTGTCTTTCATATTTGAAAACTGCTAAGAGTAGATCTTAAAAGAACTCATTATGGGCACCTGGGTGGTTCAGTGGGTTAAAGCCTCTGCCTTCAGCTCAGGTCATGATCCCAGGGACCTGGGATCGAGCCCCACATCAGGCTCTCTGCTCAGTGGGGAGCCTGCTTCCCTCTCTCTCTGCCTGCCTCTCTGCCTACTTGTGATCTCTCTCTGTCAAATAAATAAATAAAATCTCAAAAAAAAGATCTCATAACAAGAAAAAAAAGTTTTTGCAGCTATGTATGGTGATGGATGTTAACTGGATTTGTGATGATAATTTTGCAATATGTTTAAATTTTGAATCATTATGTTGTACACTGAAACTAATATAATTATATTTCAATTATATCTCCATTCAAAGAAAAAAGCATTTTTCCAGAAAAAAGCTTTTTTCCAGAAAAAAAGAATTTTTCTGGATTCTTCCTCCTTTGGTGACATTGAGACATTAAACCTCACAAGTATTTCAGACCAATGTACAAGGCCTTCAATGCTCTCTCTAGACAGAGGGGTCTTCATACAAGGAATAAAATTTTTTATACCCTCTAGTATGTGTGGCATTATCAGCCCTAATATCCAAGCCAAATTTTGAATAGAAACCCATTGTATTTCTGCAGAGTGTTCTATTTGATGCAGTGAGTGGGGCATGAGACAATGACCACCACCACATGAGGTGTGTCCTCTCATTCTCTGGCTTACTCACTGGCTCTCTTGCCTGCTGGCAAGCATGAAGCCTGCACTGTCGACTGGGCTGTGCTGTGATGAATTCTTAAGCCCTTCCAATCCTTTCTTATAGATCTAAATGACCTAATTTGGAAATTTCAATAATTACTTGGCTGTTAGAGACAAAAAATGGGACCGGGTCTTTTCTTAATGTGGCCCTGGGTCTTGTGTCTTGTCCCAAACCTATCCATATGTCTTCAAATGAAGCTGTGACTGACACTGGAGTCAGGGAAAGGCCTTTACCCTAATTGGTTGTGTGTTTCAACCAAACATTGTCCTCTAAGGCTGTTCAGGGGAAACACTGTGCAAGATCTAGGTCCATTAGGTGGTTATGAAACAATTTCATTGGAAGAGAAAGAGAGGGAAAAGTGGAGTGAGATAAAGAGGGAGGAAAGGAGGAGGAGAAAAGAAGTCATTGTGTGTCTTGCTGAGGTCTGCATTCCTAAAAATAGGCTGGGACCTTTCAATACCTCTGCTGCTCCTGTTGACCATAGTTTTGCTGCAACAAAGATCCAGATCCCCAGGCTTATAGGGAGAAACATACATAGTACCTCAGTATTAGAGAATGGGGTTAATTCAAACCTGATTTAAGCACAGGGTATATAAACCCTAAGAAACAATCACCATCATGGAGGACGTCCCTAACCCTGAAGATCTGGCTTGAGGTTTTTTGGAGAAAGAAATTTACTAATATGAGCAGGATAGAGAGGACCTCCCTTGAAATATATCCAGGGATAAAAAATAAAGAAACGGGGAAAGATTTAAGAGAAAGAACATTTGTATATGGGTAAGGAAACAAAAAACTGAAACAGAGGTAGACAATTTGACCCAGCCGAAAGTCTGAAATGTACTAGAATTTAAAGAACAAAAAATATAAAGTGCTTTTGCATCTCTTCAACATCAGTTCTGAATTAACTTTAATATCTACTGAAATGCACCAATTGGCAAAGGTCCATGTTCTCAATCACTACTGGGGGTTGAATTACAGTAATAGGTAGGGGATCCCACTAAATGTAAAGAAGATGTCATATAGAATCTTGGAGAGGTTCTTGAACATAAGAATGAGAACAAATATGTCCTCATTTTCACCACTGAAACTATTACCTTGCCCTCAAAGACCACACACTGTGGGCATGAATACTGACCTAATGAGTAACAAATTAAAATTGAATTAAGTCTTTGGTACTGTATACATAAAACCCACCCAGTTTTTCACCTCTTGTGTTTCTCCTTTACTTTTACACAGAATACTTCATTTCTGAAACTCCTGGTCAGCAAATGTGTGGGGCTTTCCCCCACACACTAAGCAGTTGTCTACATTAGCTGAAAGTCCTACAATTTAACTCAATTCTGACACTACCTGCCTGGAACAACAAATCCCATAGGATATCTCACAAGACTGCTCCCACCCCACTTCAGATGCCAATCACAAGTACTAGGTCCTTCGTGCTCTAGCCAACTTCTGTCCAATTTGGCTACAAAACTGAGGGTTCCTGTGGCCCCTCCTTCAGGATTTGATGAATTTGATTTGTCAATCTGGAAGAGTGCCTGGAGGGAAACCACTGAATCTCATTCATCAGTCATACTGGACATCCTTAGAAGAAACGAAAGCTCAGATGGGAAAGCCCCCAGTGTATATAGAAACCATATGGACTACACTGGGTTCTGGTGTACTAACAAAGAATAATCAACGTGGGGTGGGTGTGTGTGTGTGTGTGCGTGCGTGCGAGTGTGTATACATATATATGTATATATATGCATGCATATATATGCAAAGCTGAAACTTTATTTACATATATATTTATATATAATCTATATATATGTATGTAAAGTTTTAGCTCAGAATATATAATTTATATATTTAAACAGATACATATTAGTTGCTTACACTGTGCCAACCACAGTGGAGGTACTGAGGAATCAGAAATGAATGAGGCTCAGTTATTTCCCTGCTGACATTCTGTCTGGAGTGACCTAGAAAGATAAAGGAAATGTAGGTTGCATGTTGGTTGCTTTTGGGGGATTTTTTTGTTTTAATATTTTATTTAAATAAATAAAATATTTTTTATTTAAAATAAAAAATTTTACTCTACCAAATTTTACTACACTACCCCCCACATATTATAATTTCACTAATAGGGGGAGGAGTCAAGATGGCGGAGAAGTAGCAGGCTGAGACTGCTTCAGCTAGCCGGAGATCAGCTAGATAGCTTATCTAAAGATTGCAAACACCTGAAATTCCATCGGCAGATCGAAGAGAAGAACAGCAATTCTGGAAACAGAAAAACAACCACTTTCTGAAAGGTGTTTTCTTTTTTTTTTTTTTAATTCTTTTCTTTTCTTTTTCTTTTTTATTTCTTTTTTCTTTTTTTTTCTTTCTTCCTTTTTGAACCTCTTTTTATCCCCTTTCTCCCCCCTCACGATTTTGGATCTCTTCTAATTTGGTTAAAGCATTTTTTCCTGGGGTTGTTGCCACCCTTTTAGTATTTTACTTGCCCCTTCATATACTCTTATCTGGACAAAATGACAAGACGGAAAAATTCAACACAAAAAAAAGAACAAGAGGCAGTACTGAAGGCTAGGGACCTAATCAATACAGACATTGGTAATATGTCAGATCTAGAGTTCAGAATGACAATTCTCAAGGTTCTAGCCGGGCTCGAAAAAGGCATGGAAGATATTAGAGAAACCCTCTCGAGAGATATAAAAGCCCTTTCTGGAGAAATAAAAGAACTAAAATCTAACCAAGTTGAAATCAAAAAAGCTATTAATGAGGTGCAATCAAAAATGGAGGCCCTCACTGCTAGGATAAATGAGGCAGAAGAAAGAATTAGTGATATAGAAGACCAAATGACAGAGAATAAAGAAGCTGAGCAAAAGAGGGACAAACAGCTACTGGACCACAAGGGGAGAATTCGAGAGATAAGTGACACCATAAGACGAAACAACATTAGAATAATTGGGATTCCAGAAGAAGAAGAAAGAGAGAGGGGAGCAGAAGGTATACTGGAGAGAATTATTGGGGAGAATTTCCCCAATATGGCAAAGGGAACGAGCATCAAAATTCAGGAGGTTCAGAGAACGCCCCTCAAAATCAATAAGAATAGGCCCACACCCCGTCACCTAATAGTAAAATTTACAAGTCTCAGTGACAAAGAGAAAATCCTGAAAGCAGCCCGGGAAAAGAAGTCTGTAACATACAATGGTAAAAATATTAGATTGGCAGCTGACTTATCCACAGAGACCTGGCAGGCCAGAAAGAGCTGGCATGATATTTTCAGAGCATTAAACGAGAAAAACATGCAGCCAAGAATACTATATCCAGCTAGGCTATCATTGAAAATAGAAGGAGAGATTAAAAGCTTCCAGGACAAACAAAAACTGAAAGAATTTGCAAATACCAAACCAGCTCTACAGGAAATATTGAAAGGGGTCCTCTAAGCAAAGAGAGAGCCTACAAGTGGTAGATCAGAAAGGAACAGAGACCATATACAGTAACAGTCACCTTACAGGCAATACAATGGCACTAAATTCATATCTCTCAATAGTTACCCTGAATGTTAATGGGCTAAATGCCCCTGTCAAAAGACGCAGGGTATCAGAATGGATACAAAAACAAAACCCATCTATATGTTGCCTCCAAGAAACTCATATTAAGCCCGAAGACACCTCCAGATTTAAAGTGAGGGGGTGGAAAAGAATTTACCATGCTAATGGACATCAGAAGAAAGCAGGAGTGGCAATCCTTATATCAGATCAATTAGATTTTAAGCCAAAGACTATAATAAGAGATGAGGAAGGACACTATATCATACTCAAAGGGTCTGTCCAACAAGAAGATTTAACAATTTTAAATATCTATGCCCCCAACTTGGGAGCAGCCAACTATATAAACCAATTAATAACAAAATCAAAGAAACACATCAACAATAATACAATAATAGTAGGGGACTTTAACACTCCCCTCACTGAAATGGACAGATCATCCAAGCAAAAGATCAACAAGGAAATAAAGGCCTTAAACGACACACTGGGCCAGATGGACATCACAGATATATTCAGAATATTTCATCCTAAAGCAACAGAATACACATTCTTCTCTAGTGCACATGGAACATTCTCCAGAATAGATCACATCCTCGGTCCTAAATCAGGACTCAACCGGTATCAAAAGATTGGGATCATTCCCTGCATATTTTCAGACCACAATGCTCTAAAGCTAGAACTCAACCACAAAAGGAAGTTTGGAAAGAACCCAAATACATGGAGACTAAACAGCATCCTTCTAAATAATGAATGGGTCAACCAGGAAATTAAAGAAGAATTGAAAAAAATCATGGAAACAAATGATAATGAAAATACAACAGTTCAAAATCTGTGGGACACAACAAAGGCAGTCCTGAGAGGAAAATATATAGCGGTACAAGCCTTTCTCAAGAAACAAGAAAGGTCTCAGGTACACAACCTAACCCTACACCTAAAGGAGCTGGAGAAAAAACAAGAAAGAAACCCTAAGCCCAGCAGGAGAAGAGAAATCATAAAGATCAGAGCAGAAATCAATGAAATAGAAACCAAAAAAACAATAGAACAAATCAACGAAACTAGGAGCTGGTTCTTTGAAAGAATTAATAAAATTGATAAACCCCTGGCCCGACTTATCAAAAAGAAAAGAGAAAGGACCCAAATAAATAAAATCATGAATGAAAGAGGAGAGATAACAACTAACACCAAAGAAATACAAACTATTATAAGAACATACTATGAGCAACTCTACGCCAATAAATTTGACAATCTGGAAGAAATGGATGCATTCCTAGAAACATATAAACTACCACAACTGAACCAGGAAGAAGTAGAAAGCCTGAACAGACCCATAACCAGTAAGGAGATTGAAACAGTCATCAAAAATCTCCAAACAAACAAAAGCCCAGGGCCAGACGGCTTCCCGGGGGAATTCTACCAAACATTTAAAGAAGAACTAATTCCTATTCTCCTGAAACTGTTCCAAAAAATAGAAATGGAAGGAAAACTTCCAAACTCATTTTATGAGGCCAGCATCACCTTGATCCTAAAATCAGACAAGGATCCCACCAAAAAAGAGAGCTATAGACCGATATCCTTGATGAACACAGATGCAAAAATACTCAACAAAATACTAGCCAATAGGATTCAACAGTACATTAAAAAGATTATTCACCACGACCAAGTGGGATTTATTCCACGGCTGCAAGGTTGGTTCAACATCCGCAAATCAGTCAATGTGATACAACACATCAATAAAAGAAAGAACAAGAACCATATGATACTCTCAATAGATGCTGAAAAAGCATTTGACAAAGTACAGCATCCCTTCCTGATCAAAACTCTTCAAAGTGTAGGGATAGAGGGCACATACCTCAATATCATCAAAGCCATCTATGAAAAACCCACCGCAAATATCATTCTCAATGGAGAAAAACTGAAAGCTTTTCCGCTAAGGTCTGGAACACGACAGGGATGTCCCTTATCACCACTGCTATTCAACATAGTACTAGAGGTCCTAGCCTCAGCAATCAGACAACAAAAGGAAATTAAAGGAATCCAAATCGGCAAAGAAGAAGTCAAATTATCACTCTTTGCAGATGATATGATACTATATGTGGAAAACCCAAAAGACTCCACTCCAAAACTGCTAGAACTTATACAGGAATTCAGTAAAGTGTCAGGATATAAAATCAATGCACAGAAATCAGTTGCATTTCTCTACACCAACAGCAAGACAGAAGAAAGAGAAATTAAGGAGTCCATCCCATTTACAATTGCACCCAAAACCATAAGATACCTAGGAATAAACCTAACCAAAGAGACACAGAATCTATACTCAGAAAACTATAAAGTACTCATGAAAGAAATTGAGGAAGACACAAAGAAATGGAAAAATGTTCCATGCTCCTGGATTGGAAGAATAAATATTGTGAAAATGTCCTTGCTACCTAAAGCAATCTACACATTTAATCAATTCCTATCAAAGTACCATCCATCTTTTTCAAAGAAATGGAACAAATAATGCTAAAATTTATATGGAACCAGAAAAGACCTCGAATAGCCAAAGGGATATTGAAAAAGAAAGCCAACGTTGGTGGCATCACAATTCCGGACTTCAAGCTCTATTACAAAGCTGTCGTCATCAAGACAGCATGGTACTGGCACAAAAACAGACACATAGATCAATGGAACAGAATAGAGAGCCCAGAAATAGACCCTCAACTCTATGGTCAACTAATCTTCGACAAAGCAGGAAAGAATGTCCAATGGAAAAAAGACAGCCTCTTCAATAAATGGTGCTGGGAAAATTGGACAGCCACATGCAGAAAAATAAAATTGGACCATTTCCTTACACCACACACAAAAATAGACTCAAAATGGATGAAGGACCTCAATGTGCGAAAGGACTCCATCAAAATCCTTGAGGAGAACACAGGCAGCAACCTCTTTGACCTCTGCCGCAGCAACATCTTCCTAGGAACAACGCAAAAGGCAAGGGAAGCAAGGGCAAAAATGAACTATTGGGATTTCATCAAGATCAAAAGCTTTTGCACAGCAAAGGAAACAGTTAACAAAATCAAAAGACAACTGACAGAATGGGAGAAGATATTTGCAAACGACATATCAGATAAAGGACTAGTGTCCAGAATCTATAAAGAACTTAGCAAACTCAACACCCAAAGAACAAATAATCCAATCAAGAAATGGGCAGAGGACATGAACAGACATTTCTGCAAAGAAGACATCCAGATGGCCAACAGACACATGAAAAAGTGCTCCATATCACTCGGCATCAGGGAAATACAATTCAAAACCACAATGAGATATCACCTCACACCAGTCAGAATGGCTAAAATCATCAAGTCAGGAAATGACAGATGCTGGCGAGGATGCAGAGAAAGGGGAACCCTCCTACACTGTTGGTGGGAATGCAAGCTGGTGCAGCCACTCTGGAAAACAGCATGGAGGTTCCTCAAAATGTTGAAAATAGAGCTGCCCTATGACCCAGCAATTGCACTACTGGGTATTTACCCTAAAGATACAAACGTAGTGATCCAAAGGGGCACATGCACCCGAATGTTTATAGCAGCAATGTCCACAATAGCCAAACTATGGAAAGAACCTAGATGTCCATCAACAGATGAATGGATCAAGAAGATGTGGTATATATACACAATGGAATACTATGCAGCCATCAAAAGAAATGAAATCTTGCCATTTGCGACAACATGGATGGAACTAGAGCGTATCATGCTTAGCGAAATAAGTCAAGCAGAGAAAAACAACTATCATATGATCTCCCTGATATGAGGAAGTGGTGATGCAACATGGGGGCTTAAGTGGGTAGGAGAAGAATCAATGAAACAGATGGGATTGGGAGGGAGACAAAGCATAAGTGACTCTTAATCTCACAAAACAAACTGAGGGTTGCTGGGGGGAGGGGGTTTGGGAGAAGGGGGTGGGATTATGGACATTGGGGAGGGTATGTGCTTTGGTGAGTGCTGTGAAGTGTGTAAACCTGGTGATTCACAGACCTGTACCCCTGGGGATAAAAATATATGTTTATAAAAAATTAAAAAAATTAATTAAAAAAAATAATAATAATTTCACTAATACACAAAATTGAGATATTTTACATTCTTTTCTGTACCTTTTCAAAATCTGGCATTTTCTACTGACAGAACATCTCAATTTGGACCTCCCACATTTCAGCGGCTCATTAGCTGCATGAAACTAAATTGCATTGCAAGACAGTGCCTGCACCCTGTGCCTTGTGAATAGAGTCTTGCTACTCAAATCCAAACCTGACTTCATCCCTTTTTACTCCAGGACCTGGTAAAAATCAAATAAGGATGCTGTCCTCTTTTCCTCAACAGTGCACCTCTATCTTGGGGTGATTATGTGAATAAAAATTAAAAAGCTACATAGCACAAAGATCAGAGCCCAGCTGAGGAAACCCTCAATAAAGTCTTATATTATGGTTTACTGTCCTCATCACCATCATGATCACCATCACATCATATTCACCATCATTTTGGAATGCTTAGGGCACAGTTTAGAGAGGTCCATCTCCTGCTCTCATGTGAGTGATGCATATGGAAACTAGAAATGGTGTTGTTGAAGGAGAGCAGGATTCTGAATGAGAGTTCTGAAATCCCCAGCAGGAAAAAGAACATAAACCTCATGGGTCTCTGAGCTGAAACCTTGTGTATTGCTGCCCTCCATCTGGCCAGCCCCAACTCGTCTAACTGATGAGGAAGCAGTTCCCGGTTGTCCCTCTTCCATCCCCCATCTCCCTGGGAACTCACTGATTTGTGCTGTACCTCTGCTGGGTCATGACTAGGAGTTCGGATCCACCCCCCTTTCCTGCCTGGTGAATGATGATGGCTGAAGCTTTGTCTTCAGGAGTGGCAAGAAGACAGGCTCAGGCATGAATCCTGTTATGCAGGTGATGACTCTGGGAAGAGAAGACAGTATGCAGCCTAACAGTGCTTATAACCAGGAAGGCTGGAGGCACTGGTTATTTATTTATTCCTGTATGACCTTGAGAGCTCAATGCACAGAGCTCATAATTAGTAAAATCGGTGCATGTTATCCCAATCTCTAAGGACTTCCTAATAACAGAAGAAGAAAAGAGACAAGTGAATGTATTTAAAAGGGTCTGGGCCCTTTCTCTTCTCAGGAGAAAGCTCATCTGTACACTTGCTTCTGACTTCCAACTTCGAGGATCTTAGTACAGAGTTCCTTTTTGTTTTCGGTTTAATATAAGACTTTTTGACTTTGACATCTGCAAATCCATTAAATCAATCATATAAATTAGGGAGAATTCAGTCTTCTATAACAAGAATCAGAAACTATTTCCATCTTCTGAGTTAAGATTTATGTTTCTAGAAGGAACTTCCTATTTCCCTTTTAAAGTTTTTTCCACTTGTTTAAATGACAGCCCAAGTCCTAGTTTTTCTTTCACTGATGTATGTATGTATTTAGAATATTAATTTTTATATGTTTATTTATAACGTGCTACTTTTTTTTGTAATTTTATTTTTTTTTCAGTGTTCCAAGATTTATTGTTTATGCACCACACCCAGTGCTCCCTGCAGTACATGCCCTCCTTGATATCCACTAACAGGCTTATCTATCCCCCCACCCCCCTCCCCTCCAAAATCCTCAGTTTGTTTCTCAGAGTCCATAGTCTCTCATGGTTCATCTTCCCCACCAATTTCCCCCAACTCACTTCTCTCCATCTCCCAATGTCCTCCGTGTTATTACTTATGCTCCACAAATAAGTGAAACCATATGGTAATTGACTCTCTCTGCTTGACTTATTTCACTGAGCATAATCTCTTCCAGTCCCATCCATGTTGATACAAAAGTTGGGTATTTATCCTTTCTGATGGAGGCATAATACTCCATTGTATATATGGACCATATCTTCTTTATCTATTTTTCGGTTGAAGGGTACCTTGGCTCTTTCCAGAGTTTGGCGACTGTGGCCATTGCCGCTATGAACACTGTGACACAGATGGCCCTTCTTTTCATTACATCTGTATCTTTGGGGTAAATACCCAGGAGTAAATACCCAGGTAAATACCCTGCAATTGCAGGGTCATAGAGTAGCTCTATTTTTAATTTCTTAAGGAATCTCCACACTGTTTTCCAGAGTGGCTACACCAACTTGCATTCCCACCAACAGTGTAAGAGGGTTCCCCTTTCTCCACATCCTCTCCAACACATGTTGTTTACAGTCTTGTTAATTTTGGCCATTCTAACTGGTGTAAGGTGGTATCTCAATGTGATTTTGATTTGAATCTCCCTGATGGCTAATGATGGTGAACATTTTTTCATGTGTCTCTTAGTCATTTGTATGTCTTCTTTGGAGAAGTGTCTGTTCATGTCTTCTGCCCATTTTTTGACATGATTAACAGATTTTTGAGTGTTGAGTTTGAGGAGTTCTTTATGGATCTTGGATATCAGCCCTTTGTCTGTAGTGTCATTTGTGAATATCTTCTCCCATCCGTGAGTTGCCTCTTTGTTTTGTTGACTGTTTCCTTTGCTGTGCAGAAGCTTTTGATCTTGATTAAGTCCCAAAAGCTCATTTTTGCTTTTGTTACCTTTGCCTTCGGAGACATGGCTTGAAAGAAGTTGTTGTGGCCAGTGTTGAAGAGGTTATTGCCTATGTTCTCCTCTAGGACTTTGATGGATTCCTGCCTCACATTGAGATCTTTTATACCTTTTGAGTTTATCTTTGCATACAGTGTAAGAGAATGGTCGAGTTTCATACTTCTATACATAGCTGCCCAATTTTCCCAGCGCTATTTATTGACAAGACTGTCTTTTTTTCCCTGTATATTTTTCCTGCTTTGTCGAAGATTTTTTGACTATACAGTTGCTTCTTCTCTTAAATAAACAAGAGTATCTAACAAGTTTGCAATCAATGTGTCATCCAGAACTACAGTCCTCTCAAAGTTTGACTGAGAGAAGACCTGTTTCCAAGCCCACTCACATAGCTGTTGGAAGGATAGAGCCCCTTGAGGGCTGTTGGCCAGGGGCATTCTTTAATTCTCAGCCATGTGGGTCTTTCGTGGGAAACCCTCACATCACAGTTGGCTTCCAACAGAATAAGTAGATAGGTGACAGAGAAACAATAGACAGGAAGATAAAAGCCAGAGTCTTTTTGTACCCTAATCTCAAAAGTGACATCCCATCAGTTTTGCCATGCTGTGTTAGTTGGAAGCAAGTGACTAGCCCAGGACACACTTAAGGGGATGAGTCTCCACAATGGCATAAATTTAGGAGGTGGAAGTCATTGGGAGCATTAAAATCTGCCCACCATGCCACCCTCGCCCTTTATCAGGACATTGATCTCTAAATACCACGAGACTCTGGAGGTGTCTCTCTGCTTCCCAACGTGGTCTACAATGCATTATACTAAAGGCTCTCAACAAAATTCCCCTACAGAAGATCTGACATGTAGGCAGAAATTGCCTCTGATGTGGCATTTCTGCAGATCCCACGATGTTGATTTAGGACATGTAGTCGGAAGAAGCATATGCAATGTCTCTCCCTTGACATTACACCAAGTTATAGCCATTCTATGCTGAAATTCAACAAATGTCCCTAGTGGTTTATGATTTCTGTAAATCAGGAAAAATTCATTTTCCCCAGAATGTATTTTCTTTATATTACTTTGTGTTCACAAATCCTAATGTTTAGATAAATTTGGGCCTGTGGATTTTTTTCTGGTTGACAAAATAAATTGTATGCAAATTATGTTCCCTTGCAACCTGCAACATCTTACCTATGTGGTTTTCCTGGCTCAGAGGACTCTTTTTTTTTTCAATTTTTAAATTAACATGTAATGTATTATTTGCCCCAGGGGTACAGTTCTGTGAATCATCAGGCTTACACACTTCACAGCACTCACCATAGCACATACCCTTCCCAATGTCCATCACCCAATCACCCTCTCCCTACCCTTCTCCCCCGGCAACCCTCAGTTTGTTTTGTGAGATTAAGAGTCTCTTATGGGGGGCACCTGGGTGGCTCAGTGGGTTAAGCCTCTGCCTTCGGCTCAGGTCATGATCCCAGGGTCCTGGGATCGAGCCCCACATTGGGCTCTCTGCTCTGCGGGGAGCCTGCTTCCTCCTCTCTCTCTGCCTGCCTCTCTGCCTACTTGTGATCTCTGTCAGATAAATAAAGAAAACATTTTTAAAAAAGAGTCTCTTATGGTTTGTCTCCCTCCCGATCCCATCTTATGTCATTTTTTCCTTCCCTACCCCCCAAACCCCCCACTTTGCCTTTCAAATTCCACATATCAGGGTCAGAGGACTCTTGATGAGTAATTCAGGATTGATCTGTCATTGTCTGATGCAAGGAAAGATCAATTAAACCAAGATGGTGAAGAAAGCAACCCGAGCTTCTGTCCCCCCTACAGAGATCAAAAATTAACTACCCATACACAAAAACAGTTCTGGAAGAACTCAGAAGTCTACTTAAGAAACTTTCAGCCAACAAAATACCTGAAAATAGCCACATAAAAGGGAGGAAGAACAGCTTCATTTTGCCTGCCTCATTCTATCCCCCCAGTGACCACTGCTCAGCACCAAGAGGGTACTCCCCAGCTAGAAGAATTCCCCCTCAACAGGAAAGGGAGAGTAGGGCGAGCAACCAGCTTGTCCAACCTTTCAGTGCACTGCACAGGGGACTTGTGTGCACATATAATCATAGCTAGAAGCAAGGAAGAAGTGTAAGGACTACCAATATAAGCTACAAGTGAGTATAGTACCAACATAAAAATAGAGAAACCAATGGTACAGAGTCAAGGGCCCAGAAATAAGCCCTTGCATATACAGTCAACTAATATCTGACAAGAGAGCCAAGAATACTCAATGTGGAAAGGATATTCTTTTTTTTTTTAATTTTTTATTTCTTTTCAGCGTAACAGTATTCATTGTTTTTGCACCACACCCAGGGTTTCATGCAATCCATGCCCTTTCTAATATCCAGCACCTGGTTCCCCCAACCTCCTACCCCCCACCCCTGAAAAACCCTCAGATTGTTTTTCAGAGTCCATAGTCTCTCATGGTTCACGTTCCCTTCCAATTTCCCTCAACTCCCTTCTCCTCGCCATCTCCCCATGTCCTCCATGCTATTTGTTACGCTCCACAAATAAGTGAAACCATATGATAATTGACTCTCTCTGCTTGACTTATTTCACTCAGCATAATCTCTTCCAGTCCCGTCCATGTTGCTACAAAAGTTGGTTATTCATCCTTTCTGATGGAGACATAATACTCCATAGTGTATATGGACCACATCTTCCTTATCCATTCATCCGTTGAAGGGCATTTTGGTTCTTTCCACAGTTTGGCGACCATGGCCATTTCTGCTATAAACATTGGGGTACAGATGGCCCTTTTTTTCACGACATCTGTATCCTTAGGTAAATACCCAGTAGTGCAATTGCAGGGTCATAGGGAAGCTCTATTTTTAATTTCTTGAGGAATCTCCACACTGTTCTCCAAAGTGGCTGCACCGACTTGCATTCCCACCAACAGTGTAAGAGGGTTCTTTTCAAAAAATAGTGTTGGGGTACCAGGTGGTGGGTATTATAGAGGGCACGGATTGCATGGAGCACTGGGTGTGGTGCAAAAATAATGAATATTGATATGCTGAAAATAAATAAAAAATAGGTTAAAAAAAATAGTGTTCAAGAAAACTTCCCAGGATTGAGGAGCAAGTCTCCAAATGAAAGGTCAACCCACTGTGTTGTCCAATACACAGCCCCCAGACACATGTGGCATGTTACATTTAGACTTAGATTTATTAAAAATAGATAAAATCAGAAATACAGTTCCTCAGCCACACCAGCCACATTTCAAGGGCACAGTAGCTTCATGTGGCCAGAGGCAACCATGTTGAACAACACAGATACAGAACATTTGCCTCATTGCAGAAAGGCCTCTTGGACACCTCTGCCTAGCATAATGGATGACAGCAGATCCATGAAGGCACACTGTAATCAACTTTCAGAACACCAGGGACAAAAAGAAGATCCCAATGCTTGCAAAGAGAGTGAGGGGAGCAAGACATAGTTCCCATACAAGGAATCAGAAACCAGAAGGGTACTAATCTTCTCGACAATGAAAGAGACAAGTCTCTATGTCTTCAACTTCACAGAGAAAATTCTATAAAGAACTCCTCAAACTCAACACACACAAAACAGGCAATCATATAAAAAAATGGGCAAAAGATATGAACAGACACTTCTCCAATGAAGACATACAAATGGCTATCAGACACATGAAAAAATGTTCATCATCACTGACCATCAGGGAGATTCCAATTAAAACCACATTGATTGGGGCACCTGGGTGGCTCAATGGGTTAAAGCCACTGCCTTGGGCTCAGGTCATGATCCCAAGTTCCTGGGATTGAACCCTGCATCGGGCTCTCTGCTCAGCAGGGAGCCTGCTTCCCTTCCTCTCTCTCTGCCTGCGTCTCTGCTTACTTGTGATCTCTGTCTGTCAAATAAATAAATAAAATCTTTTTTAAAAATAGCATTGGGAAAACTAGATTACCATGCGTAAGAGAATGAAATTAGACCCTTATCTTACAGCACTCACAAAAATGAACTTGAAATGGGTTAAAGACTTAAACACATCCTCAATGGGAAAAAGCTTGCAGCCTTCCCGTTGATATCAGAAACAAGACAAGGATTCCCACTCTCACCACTCTTGTTCAACATAGTATTAGACGTCCTAGCAACCACAATCAGACAACAAAGAGAAATAAAAGGTAGCCAAATTGGCAATGAAGAAGTCAAACTCTCTCTCTTTGCAAATGAAATGATTCTTTATATGGAAAACCCAAAAGAATCCACCCCCAAACTACTAGAACTCATAAAACAATTCAGCAATGTGGCAGGATACAAAGTCAATGTACAGAAATCTATGGCTTTCTTATACACTAATAATGAAAATACAGAAAGGGAAATTAGAGAATCAATTCCATTTACTATAGCACCCAGAACCATAAGATTCCTGGGAATAAACCTAACCAAAGAGGTAGAGGATCTGTACTCGAGGAACTACAGAACACTCATTAAAAAAACTGAAGAAGACACAAAAAGATGGAAGACCATTCCATGCTCTTGGATCGGAAGAATAAACATTGTTAAAATGCCTATACTGCCTAGAGCAATCTATACTTTTAATGCCATTCCGATCAAAATTCCACTGGTATTCTTCAAAGAGCTGGAGCAAATAATCCAAAAATCTATATATGGAATCAGAAGAGACCCCGAATCACTAAGGAAATGTTGAAAAACAAAAATAAAGCTGGGGGCATCACATTACCTGATTTCAAGCTTTACTACAAAGCTGTGATCACCAAGACAATATGGTACTGGCATAAAAACAGACACATACACCAGTGGAACAGAGTAGAGAGCCCAGATATGGACCCTCAACTCTATGGTCAAATAATCTTCGATAAAACAGGAAAAAATATATAGTGAAAAAAAGACAGTCTCTTCAATAACTGGGCAGCTATAAGTAGAAGAATGAAACTCGACCATTCTCTTACACCGTACAAAAAGATAAACTCAAAATGGATAAAAGACCTCAACGTGAGACAGGAATCCATCAGAATCCTAAAGGAGAACATAGGCAGTAATCTCTTTGATATCAGCCACAGCAACTTCTTTCAAGATATGTCTCCAAATGACAGATGCTGGCGAGGATGCGGAGAAAGGGGAATCCTCTTACACTGTTGGTGGGAATGCAAGCTGGTGCCACCACTCTGGAAAACAGCATGGAGGTTCCTCAAAATGTTGAAAATAGAGCTGCCCTATGACCCAGCAATTGCACTACTGGGTATTTATCCTAAAGATACAAACGTAGTGATCCAAAGGGGCACGTGCACCCGAATGTTTATAGCAGCAATGTCCACAATAGCCAAACTATGGAAAGAACCTAGATGTCCATCAACAGATGAATGGATCAAGAAGATGTGGTATATATACACAATGGAATACTATGCAGCCATCAAAAGAAATGAAATCTTGCCATTTGCGACAACATGGATGGAACTAGAGCGTATCATGCTTAGCGAAATAAGTCAAGCAGAGAAAGACAACTATCATATGATCTCCCTGATATGAGGAAGTGGTGATGCAACATGGGGGCTTAAGTGGGTAGGAGAAGAATCAATGAAACAGATGGGATTGGGAGGGAGACAAAGCATAAGTGACTCTTAATCTCACAAAACAAACTGAGGGTTGCTGGGGAGAGGGGGGTTGGGAGAAGGGAGGTGGGGTTATGGACATTGGGGAGGGTATGTGCTTTGGTGAGTGCTGTGAAGTGTGTAAACCTGGCGATTCACAGACCTGTACCCCTGGAGATAAAAATATATGTTTATTTAAAAAATTAAAAAAATTTTAAAAAAAAGATATGTCTCCAAAGGCAAAGGAAACAAAATCAAAAATGAACTTTTGGGACTTCATCAAAATCAAAAGCTTCTGCACAGCAAAGGAAACAGTCAAAAAAACAAAGAGGGAACCCACGGAATGGGAGAAGGTATTTTCAAATGACAGTACAGACAAAAGGTTGATATCTAGGATCTATAAAGAACTCCTCAAACTCAACACACACAAAACAGATAATCATATCAAAAAATGGGTAGAAAGCACTGGGTGTGGTGAAAAAATAATGAATACTGTTTTTCTGAAAATAAATAAACTAATTTTTTTTAAAAATGGGCGGAAGATATGGACAGACACTTCTCCAATCAAGACATATAAATGGCTATCAGACACATAAAAAAAAATGTTCATCATCACTAGCCATCAGGGAGATTCAAATTAAAACCACATTGAGATATCACCTTACACCAGTTAGATAGGCCAAAATTAGCAAGACAGGAAACAACATGTGTTGGAGGGGATGTGGAGAAAGGGGAACCCTCTTACACTGTTGGTGGGAATGCAAGTCGGTGCAGCCACTTTGGAAAACAGTGTGGAGATTCCTCAAGAAATTAAAAACAGAACTTCCCTATGACCCTGCCATTGCACTCCTGGGTATTTACCCCAAAGATACAGATGGAGTGAAAAGAAGGGCCATCTGTACCCCAATGTTTATAGCAGAAATGGCCATGGTCGCCAAACTGTGGAAAGAACCAAGATGCCCTTCAACGGATGAATGGATAAGGAAGATGTGGTCCATGTGCACTATGGAGTATTATGCCTCCATCAGAAAGGACAAATACCCAACTTTTGTAGCAACATGGACGGGACTGGAAGAGATTATGCTGAGTGAAATAAGTCAAGCAGAGAGTCAATTATCATATGGCTTCACTTATTTGTGGAGCATAACAAATAGCATGGAGGACATGGGGAGATAAAGAGGAGAAGGGAGTTGGGGTAAACTGGAAGGGGAGGTAAACCATGAGAGACTATGGACTCTGAAAAACAATCTGAGGGGTTTGAAGTGGTGAGGGGTGGGAGGTTGGGGGAACCAGGTGGTGGGTATTATAGAGGACATGGATTGCATGGAGCACTGGGTGTGATACAATAGCAATGAATACTGTTATGCTGAAATTTTTTTTAAAAAGTTATGTTAATACTAAAACAAAGAAAAAGAAAACACAAAATCTGAAAACATAAAACTCCTAGAAGATAACATAGGGGGAACTCCTTCACCTTGGTCTGGCAGCAATTTCCTGGATAGGACACTAAAAGCAAAAGCAACAGAATCAAAAATAAAGAAATGAGACTACATCAAACTAAAAACCTTCTGTATAGCAAAAGAAACAACAGAATGAAGAAGCAACCACAGAATGTGAGAATGGGAGGACATATTTGGAAATAATATACCTGATAAGAACTTAATGTGCAAAATATATAAACAACACACTACTCAATGGCAAAAAAAAAAAAATTTTTAAATGGGCAGAGGAGCTAAGTAAGCAGTATATATTCCAAAGTGGACTAACAAATGACCAATAGATACCTGAAATGTGTTTGACATCATTCATCATCAGGGAAATGCAAAGCAAAATCACAATGAGATATCATTTCATACATTCATACTTGTTAAAACGACTATCTTCAAAGACACGTATAACAAATGTTGACAAGGATGTGGAGAAAAGGGAACCTTTGTGCACTGTTGTGGGAATGTACATCAGTATGAACATGATGGAAAACAGCATATAGCTGCTTCAAAATATTAAAAATAGAACTACAATATAATCCAGCAATCTCACTTCTTGACATATATCCAAAGGAAATGAAAAGAGGATGTCCAAGAGTTATCTGTGCTCCCTTGTTCATTGCAGCATTATTCACATTATCCAAAATAACCTTTGTTCGTCAACAAAAGAATGAATGAAGATGTGACATATATACCTACATACACAATGGAATATTATTCAGCTATAAGAAAGAAGCAAATTCTGCCATTTGCAACAGAGATGGATGTTAAGGGCATTGTGCTAAGTGAAATAAGTCAGAGAAAGACAAATATTGCATGATAGCTCTTATATGCGGAATCTGAAGCAGCCAAACTCATAGAAACAAAAAGTTTAAAAGTGGCTCCCTTGGCAGGGGAAGGGGTGTAGGGATATGTTGGTTAAAGGGTACAAACTTCCAGATATAAGATAGATAAGTTCTGGGGATCTAATGTACAGCATGATGATTATAGTTAACAATACTGTGTTATATATTTAAAAGGTGCTAAGAAAGTAGATCTTAGAGGCACCTGGGTGGCTCAGTGGGCTAAAGCCTCTGCCTTTGGCTCAGGTCATGATCCCAGGTTCCTGGGATCGAACCCCACATCAGGGTCTCTGCTCATCAGGGAGCCTACTTCCTCCCTCTCTCTCTGCCTGCCTCTCTGCCTACTTGTGACCTCTGTCTGTCAAATAAATAAATAAAATCTTTAAAAATGAAAGAAAGAAAGTTGATCCTTAATGTTCTCACCACAAAAATGAAATTGTAATTATGTGGCATAATGGAAGTGTTAGCTAACTCTATGGTAGTAATCACCTTGCAATATATTAGGATACCAAGTTGACACATTGTACATCTTAAGCTTACACAATTTTGCCTATCAAATATTCTCAATAAAGTTGAAATATAAATATACCAACCACAGGGTAGATGATGATGATGATGGGATCTATATTTACTTGGTTCTTACCATGTACACATTGCCCTTTTTTTAAGATTTTATTTACTTATTTGACAGAGAGAGAGATCACAAGTAGGTAGAGAGGCAGGCAGAGAGAGAGAGGAGGAAACAGGCCTCCCACTGAAGGGCTTGATCCAGGACCCTGAGATCATGACCTGAGCCAAAGGCAGAGGCTTTAAACCACTGAGCCACCCAGGTGCCCCTGCACATTGTCTTTTTAATCCTAGAATGCTTTCAGCTAAATATCATTTAAAATGAATGATTAGAGGCCAAAAAATTATTAAAAATATATCCCAGAGCATTCAGGTAATGAGTTAGAAGAGCTAATTTTGCAAATCAGATTTTGGCCCACAAAGCCTATATGTTCAAACCATACAATGGCCTGTTAATATATTGATTATGACAGTTTGCTCTTATTGATCTGCTACTATATGCTAAATCATGTTATGTTAAGCACATTTAATATATCTTCTCAAACAGCCTTTCCTTTAAGTGTTCTTGTTGTCATAACTCTATAGATGAGAAATTTAAATAGAAAAATGTTATGTATCATATTCAAAGCCACACATCAGTTTACTTATAAATTACTGGGATGCTTATTTAAATTAACTTCCTTAATGTTATAATAGGATTTACCATTTGATGGGAAACTACCATCTGATTGAACCATGGCACAATTATTTACAATTACTGCATGGCCTTGGAAGATAAGCTCTATTGCACCTAATTTGCTGCTGAGAATTCTGAGGCTCAGAAATGAACTTTGAGTTGCTAAAATTTTCAAATTTTTGAGCCCATATTTGGGAAGTGGAGTATTTTCCTATCTCGCATTTTTTTCTACTATCTCTCTTTCCTATTCTTTTTTTTTATTTCTTTTCAGCATAACAGTATTCATTGTTTTTGCACCACACCCAGTGCTCCATGCAACATGGGCCCTCCCTAATACCCACCATCTGGTTCCCCCAACCTCCCACCTCCCGCCCCTTCAAGAACCTCAGGTTGTTTTTCAGAGCCCATAGTCTCTCATGGTTCACCTCCCCTTCAACTTCAATTTCCCTCAACTCCCTTCTCCTCTCCATCTCCCCCATGGCTTCCATGTTATTTGTTATGCTCCACAAATAAGTGAAACCATATGATAATTGACTCTCTCTGCTTGACTTATTTCACTCAGCATAATCTCTTCCAGTCCCATCCATGTTGATACAAAAGTTGGGTATTCATCCTGATAGAGGCATAATACTCCATAGTGTATATGGACCACATCTTTCTTACCATTCGTCCATTGAAGGGCATCTTGGTTCTTTCCACAGTTTACAGATTACAACCAAAAAACTATATATGACATTTCTAAAGAAAGATGGATACTCTTATTGAAGAACCAAATGGAGGTTTCTGGGTGCCTCTGTCAGTTAAGAATCTGTCTTCAGTTCAGGTCATGGGATCAAGCCCCATGTCAGGATCCCTCCCTGAGTGAGGACCCTGCTTCTCTCTCTCCCTCTGTCTAACCCCTTGCTTATGCTCTCTCTCACACACAAATAAATAAATTAAATCGAAGAAGAAGGAGGAGGAGGAGGAGGAGTAAAAGAAGAGAAAGAGGAAAAGGAGGAAGAGGAGGTGGAAGAAGGAAAGAAGGAGTTGGAGGAGGAGGAGAAAGAAGAAGAATAAGAACCAAATGGAGCCCAAAGACTGATTTACCAATGACAGAAGACAAGGAAGCATGGTAACAAAGTGAAGTTCTAAACAGGCCATTACTACAGAAAGAAAAGAATTCCTCTTTGTTAACAATATAAACCTTTGTTGCTGAGGAATTTTTAAATGAAGACAAAGCACTATTTATTTATGATGAAATTTGTGACTTAGTAATCCTCAGGTATCATTAGAGTCACCCATCTAAAGGAAATATGTACTGAGATCTAGTACTTAGATCTCAGTTGTACACTCCTAACAAAGATATATCTTTAAAACCACCTTTATTTTATGAGCTTATTTTGTAATGTTCCAACTGCACACAACTCATAACATACCTTTCTCCTCATGTTATAATTTAACATTCAGGGCTCAGTCAAGAAAAAAGATATCAGGGGCACCTGGATGGCTCCATTGTTTAAATGCCTGACTCTTGTTTTCAGCTCAGGTCATGATCTCAAGATCATGGGATCGAGCCCCCATTTGGGTTCCATTCTCTCTTTTTTTTTTAAGATTTTATTTATGTATTTGACAGGCAGAAATCACAAGTAGGCAGAGAGGCAGTCAGAGAGAGAGGAGGAAGCAGGCTTCCCACTGAGCAGGGAGCCTGATGCAGGGCTCGATCCCAGGACCCTGGGATCATGACCTGTGGGCTCCATTCTCAACATGGAGTCTGCTTAAGATTCTCTCCCTCTCTCTCTGCCCCTCCCCCCACTCCCGTTCTTTCTCTCTTTCTCTCTCAAATAAATAAATAGAAAAAAGAATTCAAGCTAATTATTTTAATAAAGAGAATTGAGTGTAGGTAGTTGGTTAAATAGCTTCTGTAGGACAAAGCATAAAGTGAAACAATGTGGTGAAAAACAAGAAGCCAGTAAATACCAAGGGCCTAGGGGTTTAAAGGGAGTAGTGAACTTTACTTAATTTTAGAGTAGAAAGACATTTGCTGGCCATTATTAAAAATATGTAACATCTCTTAAGTACAGAAAATGAATTGAGGGTTACTGGAGGGGAGGAGAGCAGGGGGATAGGTTAAATGGGTGGTGGGTATTAAGAAGGGTACTTATGATGAACATGGGGTGTGATATGTAAGTGATGAATCACTAAATTCTACACATGAAACTAATATTACACTGTATGTTAACTAACTGGAATTTAAGTAAAAATTTGAAGAAAGGAAAAAATGTGTATATATATATATATAACAAGAAAGCCAGAGGGAAAATAAAGCCGTGATTTCAAGAGACTCACCCTTAGTATTACAAGATAAGTATAGAAAGATGAGTTTGAAGTAGAGAGACTTAACCAACCAGCACACAAAAAAATTTTACAGTATTAGAGGTCAATTATTTGAAGAAAACATTTGAAAAAGAAACCATTGCCTGGAACTACAATAATTTTTTTCACAACTTACCCTTTTGAGCTTGATCTCTTTAGGAACTCACATCTAAACCATCTTGGGTGGTTTTTAAAAATCCTCATACCTACACACACACCTGTCCAACTAAGTCAGAATCTCTGGTGATAAGACTCAGTCATCATTATTTATAAGACTCCTCAGGAAAGTCTAACAAAATCCATGGTTGAGGACCAGTAAACAACATCCTTAGACTCTACCCACATAAACAGCTTTGAGAGATGCAAGATTGGTATGGAAAGTACACAGGAACCATGGAAAAGAACATAAAATTTAAGTATCTGAAGAGACTTGTAGGGGCACCTAGGTGGCTCAGTTGGTTGAGCATCTAGTTCTTGGTTTTGGCTCAGGTCATGGTCTCAGGATCATGGGATAGAGCCCTGTGACAGGCTCCAAGCTCAGTGGGGAGTCCGCTTGATGTTCTCTCTCTCTCCCTCTACCTAAGCCCCTCCTCCCCCTCTCAAATGAACAAATAAATCTTTTAAAAGAGAGATAGAGAGTTATACATTTCACCTGGATACCAGGGTCATTGAGAAGAACCTCTCATGCATTTGTTATGATGTACAAGGCATCCCAGAATACTCCTGCAACCCAATTAAAAACAAATTTTAAAAAGTAATATTCATATATGAAACATGAAGAGGAATGGGAACTATAAGACTGAAAAAAAGAAAAAAAGCAGTACCAAGAAAGCAGTATTTGCTGGTCAACATGTTTGGTTTTGCTGATTTTTTCAACCCACACTTCAAAATGGATTGTGCACATACTGAGATTAGCCTGTTCTTCTGAGGAACCTCCATAGTGCACTCTTGATATCCCTGTTCCTCAGGCTGTAAATGAAGGGGTTCAGCATGGGAGTGACTATGGTGTACACAACAGAGGCCACCATATCCTTCCTGGGGGAAGGCAACAATGCTGATCCAAGATACACTCCAATAGCAGTTCCATAAAATAAGCAAACAACTGACAGGTGAGAGCCACAGGTAGAGAAGGCTTTGTACTTCCCACCTATGGATGGGACTCTCAGAATGGAGGAAACAATTTTATAGTAAGAGAAAAAGATCCCTGAAATAGGGAGAAAACCAGAGATGGCACCAACAAAATACATGATTATGTTATTGGTGAAAGTGTCAGAACAGGCAAGGTTCAGGAGCTGAGAAGGGTCACAGAAAAAATTAGAAATTTTCATGTCCTTGAAGCAGGTAAGTTGTAACACAATCAAATTGTGCAACTGGGAGTCCAAAAGGCTAACAAAAAAAGACAACAAAACTAAAAAGCCACAGAGGCGGGGGTTCATTATGACTGAGTAGTGTAGAGGGTGACAGATGGCCACAAACCGGTCATATGCCATCGCAGTCAGAAGCATACCATCCATACATCCAAAAAGGATCAAAAAAGACATCTGAGTCAGGCAACCCATATAGGAGATGACTCTGCTCTGAGTTTGGATGTCCACAATCATCTTGGGGATTGTGGTAGAAGTGAAACCAATGTCAGCCAAGGACAGGTTGGACAGGAAGAAATACATGGGGGTGTGGAGGTGGGGGTCAGAGCTGACAGCCAGGATGATGAGCAGGTTCCCAAGCACTGTGACCAGGTACATGGACAAGAACAGCCCAAAGAGAAGGGCCTGCAGTTCCAGATCATCTGAGAGTCCCATAAGGAAGAATTCTGAGACATGTGTTAGATTTTGTGGTTCTATGTAGCTTGGACACCTTCTGAAAAAGAAAAGAGGGTTGGAAAAATGAAACAAATGGGCATCCAGCACTGTGTCCCTATTGTTTATTCAAACAATTCACAAATAAATTATTCATACTTGTGGTCATATACCCTAGTACTTTCAGGGGTATTTCTCAGTGTGACACGTATTTCGTAGAACTCATTTTCTCATTGGTTTCTTCATTATTCACCTCTCTCCATACACATTTGCCCTAGAGAAACTCTCCTGAAGGGTTTCAGAGCACCAAGAACTGAGATTTTTAAAATTTTGATGCCGCCTCTGTGCCAAAGTATAGGCTCTGGGGATTGAGAAATAAATGAGACTCAGTTGTTTCCCTCCATATGCTAAAGATGTACTTGTATAAACAAAGGTGAAAAGTCTTGCTAAAGCTGTAGGGAAATCATAATTTCCGGTCACCAGATATTGTCTAATGACATGAGAATTAGTTTTATCATTCTTAGTAATAAAATACCTAAAATTTAGTTTGCCTTTGGGGGCACCTAAGTGGCTCAGTTGATTAAGTACCTGCCTTTGGCTCAGGTCATGATCTCAAGATCCAGCCCTGCCTGGATCTCTCTGCTCAGCAGGGAGTTTGCTTCTCCATCTCCCTCTGCCCCTCCCCCTGCTTGTGCTTGTTCTCTCTCTCTCGTCTGTCTCAAATAAATAAAATCTTTAAAAATTTTATTATGCTCTACTTTAGGCATTCATCACATATTTATTGCATGGAAGGCATCCATTTTAATCCTTATTAAGTTGAGGGGTTCCTGGGTGGCTCCATGAGTTAAAGCCTCTGTCTTCAGCTCAGGTCATGATCCCAGGGTCCTGGGATGGAGCCCAGAGTCCTGGCATTGAGCACCGCATCAGGCTCTCTGCTCAGCTCAGGGAGCCTGCTTCCCCCTCTCTCCTGCCTGTCTCTCTGCCTACTTGTGGTCTATGTCTGTCAAATAAATAAAATCTTTTTTCAAAAATCCTTATTCAGTTGAGCTGTATCAACTAGGAATCAACTTAGATGATAGCCCTAATTCTCAGAGATACCAGGGACTTGCCGCATAGCACACTAATAATAAGTGGAGCAGACAAGTTTCAAAATTAAATTGTCATACTCTGAGTCCCATGAACTTCCTTGTTTCCAGAATTTCTGAAAGTTTTAAGCAGAGGTACAGAAGTTTTAACTACAGGTACATTTGAGATACATTTTAAACCCTATTTGGTTTCCTGAGTAGAAATGGACCTTTTGTGTCTCCCTTTGTGAATGAGAAGGCTGATTATAAGAATGGAGGCGGGGGGAGCCTGGGTGGCTCAGTCAGTTAAGCATCTGCCTCCAGCTGAGGATGATCCTGAGTCCTGGGACAGAGCCTCACTTTGGGCTCACTATTCGGTGAGGATTCTGCTTCTCCCTCTCCCTCTGCTTCCCTGATCCTCCTCTTTCTCTTACTAGCTCTCTATCTCAAATAAATAAATAAAATATTTTAAAGAAAGGATGGAGGAGGAGGTGAGGGAACAGTTGAAGCGAAAATCCAGGAGCAGGGATGAGAGAGAGAGAGATCTCCCTAAATAATCATGTGTCAATGATCACTGCCTATGATTTCAGCCATTATTCCTATAGTTGATGCAGGAAGTACTATCTACTGCTCTCCAGCAGTGGTCTGCCAGAAACCCCTAGAGGGAGTGACATAACCATTTTGGGTTGGCAGGGGAGAAGACTAGTCTGATGCCCAGATTCAAACATTAACCCTTTCTAAGTCATGACCTGGCACACGTTACATAAAATGCTACACTCTTTTCATTTTATGTAAAATAATAATAATGTGTGCACTTACAATTTGGGATAGATTATGCAGATGAAATCAAACAAGCTAAGTAAAACACATACCTCAGAGCCTGACATTTAGGAAGCCCTCAATAAAAGTACATTGTGTTGTAGATAATGGTCAATGTCATCTTCCTCCTTCCAGTTATCATAATCTTACTTCAGGATCATTTTGGAGTAGCTTAGGGAAAGG
Source organism: Mustela erminea (assembly GCF_009829155.1). Lineage (NCBI taxonomy): Eukaryota > Metazoa > Chordata > Mammalia > Carnivora > Mustelidae > Mustela > Mustela erminea. Next base: position 7,170,445 of record NC_045614.1, read on the forward strand.
TTAAAGAGATCCATGAGTGGTTGTGATGGGGGAGATGCCAACCAGACCAGAAGCAGTGAGAGTGGAAGCATAACTCTTCATGAGAGTTCTCAGAACCTCACCAGAACCAAGAAAACAAATTTCACAGGGCTCTCATCTGGAAATTTGAAACCGATGCCCTCCCATCTGTCTACCTGGTATCATCATGTTTGTGTTGTTGAATAGGAAAAAATGCTCCTGACAGTCCCTCTTCCAATCACTGTCCCCCTCAGAACTTACCGGGCTGGGATGCATCTCTGTTGGAACATGACCAAGGAGTACTTATCACCTGTCTGATGTGTGATAAAGGCTCAGAATCCCTCCTCAGGACTGGCAGGAAGTCTGAGACCTTCTGATGCAGATGCCCACAAAGGGAGGAGACACAGGTATGGAGCTACTGTATTAGAACCTTCAAACTAAAACCTGGAGGCAACTGCCAATTATTTACAATTGTATGATTTGGGAGACTCAATGCACAAAGCACATAATTAGCTAGTTGCTCCATGTTGTCCCAACTGCTGAGGACTTGATAATGTGTGTGTGTGTGTGTGTGTGTGTGTGTGTGTGTGTGTGCATGAGCACGTGTTTTTAAGGATTTTATCTGTTTATTGAGAGAGAGAAAGAGAGAGAACAGTGGGAGGGGTGAGGGAGGGAGAGAGAATATCAAGCAAACTCCACACTGAGCATGGAGCCTGACATGGGGCTCCATCCCATGACCCTGAGATCACAACCTGAGCCAAAGCCAGGAATCAGAAACCAATCTACTGAGCCACCCAGATGCCCCAGGACCTGCTAATGTTATTAGAAGAGGAAAGGGAAACAAGTGAATGTTTTGGGAAGGGTCTGAGTTCTTTCTCTCCTCAGGAAGAAATTCAGCCGTATTCCTTGCTTCTTCCTTCCAAGTTGCAGAATTGTGACATAAAATGCAGACTTTTTTTCTTTTTTCTTTTTTCTTTTCCTTTTTTTAGGTGTTTTTTTAAAGATTTTATTTACTTTATTTGACACGCAGAGGGAGAAATTACAAGTAGGCAGAGAGGCAGGCAGAGAGAGAGGAGGAAACAGGCTCTCCACTGAGCAGAGAGCCCAATCCAAGGACCCTGAGATCATGACCTGAGCTGAAGGCAGAGGCTTAACCCACTGAGCCACCCAGGTGCCCTTTTTTAGGTGTTTAGTAGAAAATTATTAATTGATTTATATAACCACTAATGCTATATACAATCATACAGTTTTAAAAATAATTAGCTAGAGATTATGCTAAGTGAAATAAGAAGCAGAGAGAGTCAATTATCATATGGTTTCACTTATTTGTGGAGCATAACAAATATCATGGAGGACAAGGGGTGTTAGAGAGGAGAAGGGAGTTGGGGTAAATTGGAAGGGGAGGTGAACCATGAGAGACTATGGACTCTGAAAAACAATCTGAGAGCTTTGAATGGCAGGGGGGTGGGAGGTCGGGGTACCAGGTGCTGGGTATTATAGAGGGCAGGGATTGCATGGAGCACTGGGTGTGGTGAAAAAATAATGAATACTGTTTTTCTGAAAATAAATAAATTAATTTAAAAAATTAAAAAAATAAAATAAAATAAAAGTATCAAGTATTTTACATACTTGATATGTCAAATGTCAACTTTCTCCTTTTCTTTTTGCCCCTCTTTACTCCCATGTTTAAACTCCACTGTTTAAAGTCTACAAGTATATATGTTATATCAAAACTAAGGAATTTATTTAGTTATTTCACACATTTATGTCAAGATGGTCTACCTTTAGTTTGCCTGGATGTGTTTTATAAAGCCTAGATAATAAACAGTCTGAAATATTGTTTTTCAGCTAATATAAGTGAGTGTATTTCGGGTTCCAATTTTATATTATGAACTGCACATGAGAGGGATAATGATCTGTAAGGACACTTCTTATCCAAAAGCTTATTACTCTAGAGAGAGTTGTCACTATATTGGGTTGCCATTTATAGAGAATATTAAAGAAATGGAGAATACTAAATAGAGAAATAGAGAATATTAAAGAACAAATTATTTAGAAATAGAGTATTAAAGAACACATTATTGCTCTAATGAAATAATGCTTGTACATTTAAGACTTTTTTTTCAATTGATCCTTTGGTGTGTTACTTTGATATCTGTAAAATGATTGTATGAATCATGAAGTTGGGAAGAATTCGGTCTTCTGTACAAAGAATGTGATACCATTTCCATTTTCTCAGTTAATATTTGCTCTAAGGATAACTTTCTATTTTCATTTCTTTAGTTCTTGCTTGGGTTGGCATTTTATATGTTGGAGATTCACAGGTTATTTTTTTTAAAGATTTTATTTATTTATTTGACAGAGAGAGATCACAAGTAGGCAGAGAGAGAGGAGGAAGCAGGCTCCCTGCCGAGCAGAGAGCCCGATGCGGGACTCGATCCCACGACCCTGAGATCATGACCTGAGCCGAAGGCAGCGGCTTAACCCACTGAGCCACCCAGGCGCCCTTCACAGGTTATTTTTAATATTTTATTTAAATTCAAGTTAGTTAATTTATAGTGTAATATTAGTTTCAGAGATAGAGTTTAGTGATTCATCAACTGCATCTAACACCCGGTGTCCATTACAAGTGTCCTTCTTAATACCCATCACCCAATTACCCCATCCCCCACCACCCCTCCAGCAACCCTCAGTTTGTTCCCTATAGTTAAGAGTCTCTTGTGGCTTGCCCCACTCTCTGTTTTTATCTTATTTATATTTTATATTTCCTTCCCTTCTCTTATGTTCATCTGTTTTGTTTATTTTTTGGCTAATTTGAATCGGGCTTCAGTTCTGTTTTTCTCTAATTGGTATTAGAAAACTATTGATTTTCACATATTTTTGGTAACTTTGGTACAGGCCAGGGCTGTAATCATCCCAAGGCTCAACTAGCAGAAGTCCACTTACAATCTCACTCCTGGGGCTGATGGTAGAATTCACATGTTTTCAGGTTATTAGCCAGAGAATTTCCTCAGTTCCTTGATACGTGGACCCTTGATGGGGCAGCTTATAACATGGCAATTGAGTTCCATCAACCTGAGCAACGAAGAGAGTAAGAGAGAGGTGACAGCAGGAAGAAAGCTGCCTTCCCTCACACCCTCCCCCCACTCTATTCCTGGAAGTGATTTCTCAGGATTTCTTCCACGTTCTCATTGTTGGAAACAAGTCACTGTGTCTATTTCACTTTCAATAAGAGGGACATACACAAGAGCAAGAAAACCAGGAGTTGGGGAACACTGGGAGCCTCTCAGGTACTGCCCACCACACAAGTCTCATCCTCTACAAGAACTTTGTGCTCCAAGCACTTCAAGACTCATGTCATATATGTCTGCTTTCCAACATAGTCCCGAATTTGTCACACAGCAAAAATTCCTAGACAAATTGGAAATGGGTAGAACTTTCTCTCCATTGGGTATTTCAGCAGATCCCACTTTACTGCTTCTGGTGACATAGGCTCAAGTAGACTCCCTGGTTTCTGTTATACCAGGAGAGCCCCTCCACCACTGGTAAGCCAATTCGTAGCCATTCCATTCCCATTTTTTTTAATTTATTTATTTGAGAGAGAGACAGTGAGAAAGAGCATGAGTGAGGAGAAAGTCAGAGGGAGAAGCAGACTCCCCATGGAGCTGGGCGCCTGATGCGGGACTCGATCCCGGGACTCCGGGATCATGACCTGAGCCGAATGCAGTCGTCCAACCAACTGAGCCACCCAGGCGTCCCTCCATTCCCAAATTTAACAGATGTCCCCAGTGGTTGTGATTTCTGCTAACTAGAAAGGAATCAACTCGCTCCAGAGTATATTTTCTTAGATTTCTGTGGGGTTCTCAGCCCTTGAAAACAAACAAACTATGGTTTTGGTTTATCTGTTTTTTCTAGTAGATAAACAGAGATGTGGATAGTTGTACACCATAACTTTCTAAGTCCTATCTATGCATCTTTTCTGACAACATGGATGGACCTATGGGCTATGATGTTAAGTGAAATGTGTCAGTCAGAAAAAAACAAATATCGTATGATTTCATGCCTATGTTGAATTTAAGAAACAAAACAAATGAACAAAGAAAAAAAGAGACAAACAAAAAAACAGACTTTTAAAAACAGAGAACAAATTGGTGATTGCCAGAGGAGAGATGAGTGGAGGGATAGGTGAAATAGTTAAAGGGGATTAAGAGTACACTTCTCTTGGGGTGCCTGGGAGGCTCAGTCAGTTAAGTGTCTGCCTTTGGCTCAGGTCATGATCTTTGGTTCCTGGGATCACCTCAAGTTGGGCTCCCCACTGAGTGGGTAGTCTGACTCCCTGTACCTCTGCCCTTCCCCTCTCTATGTGTGTTTCTCTCTCTCTCTCTCTCTCAAATAAATAAATAAATAAAATCTTTTAAAAGGGTACACCTATCTTGATGAGCACTGAGAAATGTATAGAACTGTTGAATCATATTGTACCCCTGAACCTAATAAAACACTATACTTACTTGTACTTGAAAATAAAATAGATAAATACCAAGTTTGAGAACCAGTGACATACGTCCACCCACATAACCTGCACAAACCAATTGGATAAATAAGTGATTTGTATGGAAAATACACAAGAACTGTGGAAAATATGTGAATTTGAAATATATAAAAGGAAAATTGCTCATCTTTCTGGGATGCTTGGGTAGCCAATGATAAAGCACAGAGTCTCTGTAGATACAATAAGATTTAGTCATGCAGTGATTATGATATACAAGGGACCCCAGAATACTCCCTCAGTCCCATTTAAGACATAGGGAAGAAAGCAATTTTCAGATGTTAAGCGAGGAGATAGATGAAAGCCATGACAACTACAAAAATGATGTGGTGAGAGAGGTAGGATTTTCAGGTCTAGGTGCTTAGTTTTGCTGCACTTTCCAACCTACACTCCAAATGGATGGCACAGGTGCTACAACCAGATGGTTTTGCTGAAGAGCCTCCACATGGCCCTTTTGATGTCCCTGTTCCTCAGGCTGTAGATGAAAGGGTTCAGCATGGGGGTGACTACAGTATACACCACTGAGGCCACTGCACCTTTCCTGGGAGAACGTGAGACAGCTGAACTGAGGTACACCCCAAGGCCTGTTCCATAAAACAAGCAAACAACTGACAGGTGGGAGCCACAGGTAGAGAAGGCTTTGTGTTGCCCACCTGTGGATGGGATTCTCAGAATGGAGGAGACAATTTTATAGTAAGAGAAAAGAATGCCTGAGATAGGGAGAAAGCCAGAGATGGCACCAACAAAATACATGACTGTGTTGTTGGTGAAAGTGTCAGAACAGGCCAGGTTCAGGAGCTGAGAAGGGTCACAGAAGAAATGAGAAATTTCCACATCCTTGAAATAGGTGAGTTGCAACACAACTGAATTGTGCATCTGGGAGACCAACAGGCCGATGAAAAAAGATGTCAAAACCAGCAGGCCACAGAGGCGGGGGTTCATGATGACCAAGTAGCGCAGGGGGTGACAGATGGCCACGAACCGGTCATATGCCATCACAGCCAGGAGGAGACTATCCAAACATCCAAAAAGCATAAAAAAAGACATCTGAGTCAGGCAACCCATATAGGAGATGGCTGTGCTCTGAGTTTGGATGTCCACGATCATCTTGGGGATTGTGGTAGAAGTGAAACCAATGTCAGCCAAGGACAGGTTGGACAGGAAGAAATACATGGGGGTGTGGAGGTGGGGGTCAGAGCAGACGGCCAGGATGATGAGCAGGTTCCCAAGCACTGTGACCAGGTACATGGACAGAAACAGCCCAAAGAGAAGGGGCTGCAGTTCTGGATCATCTGAGAGTCCCGTGAGGAAGAATTCTGAGACACGTGTTAGATTTTGTGGTTCTATGTAGCTTGGACACCTTCTGAAAAAGAAAAGAGGGTTGGAAAAGTGGATCAAGTGAATGGGCATCCAGTACTGTGTCCCCATTGTGTATTCGAGCAATTCACAAGTAAAATATTCACACACAGGGCCATACATTCCAGTGTCTTCAGCAATCTTTCTGTGTCTTAGATCTAATTTTCTTAGAACGGTTTCCTCATTGATTTCTGTGTTATCCACATCTCTCTATACATGCTTTAAAAACACTCAACCAAAGAATGTTAGAGGAGCATGAACATTTGGAGATAACTGACAAATCCATCATTACCATAAAATACTCTTAAAGAATCATACTGAATAGGAAACATTCTTCTCCCTTTAAGGAAAAAAAATCATTCTGATTAAAGGACACTTAGAAACAGCCTTATTTTATTCAAATAAGTGCAATAAATTCCCTTTAGAATATTGATAAGCTGTATAATTGCTAGAACTACATTATTGACACTCTAAATTAAAGTCAAATGTTTATAATCAGAAAGTTTTTTTTTAATGTGTTCATTATCTTCAGGGGTTTTCATCAGTCTCTGGTTTTTTACATCTCTCCATGGAAATACATGCTCACTCAAATATGTGGGTTGTCTTTTTAAAGTCTTTTCAAATATAACTTTTAACTGTGGCCTGATAGACTTCAAATTTTGATGAGTATGTTTGGGTTAAATGCACAAAATCATGTCGTATCACTGACCCCATAGATGGCATTCATTTACAATGCAGCTCTGAATCATTAAACAATAATTAATTTGTAAAAAGTACTTTCTTCCTATCTCTCATCTTACACAGGACTAAATATCAACCTTACACAATCTCAGGGAAATTGACACTGGTGTTTGACTCTGCTCTTTGGGGGGGTTTTGGTCCCTATTTTGCAGTGGTTTGGCATTGGTAAAAGTGTTTATATGTATTTCTAAACCCAAGCATTTGGAAGTGCCCTGTCCTCATGAAATCCAACTCTCTCATTTACAATTAAGGAATTTAGGACCATACAAGACCCCCCAAACCAGGTCTGAAATCTAGCCTTCTTATGCTTCCATAACTTCAATCTTTACTGAAACTAGGAGAATTCTCCTTAATTCACTCTTTTTAAAATTAATTCCACTTAAGAGTCTGGGATTGTTTGTCTTTTTTTTATTTGTTCATTTCTTTTGTTTCTTAAATTCCATTTATGAATGAAATCAGATGGTATTTGTCTTTCTCTGACTTATTTCACTTAGCATTATGCCCTCTAGGTCCATCCATGTTGCTGAAAATAAAGAAATAAGTAAATACCTAATAAACAATAAAATCAATTCTCCTTAAATACAATAATTTTTTAAGATTTTATTTTGAAGCAAACTCCACAGCCAACCAAACCTATGACCCTGAGATCAAGAGTCACACGCTCCACTGACTAAACCAGTCAGCCAGCCCTAAATAGAATTATTTTTAAATAAATTCCCTGAAGGCAACTCTGATATTCATTTCTCTTGACAGGTCACACTATAGTTTAATTTAGAGAAAAATCCAAAGAGAAAAGTACAAAGACTAACATAACAAACACCTGGGGAGTTTCCACATTGGTAAAATGGTAATAACTACTGAACTTACCTTATTGGGTTGTTTGAAGAAATTAAAGAAAGCGTAAAGTGCTCATACCTGTGGTTCTCAATCCTAGTTGATTATTATACTTACCCATTAATATTATAAAATGTACTGACATCCTGCTCACTGCCTAGAGCCAATTAAATAATAATCTCTACCTGCACAATTCTTGGTCGTACTAATGTACAGCCAGGGTCAAAAACAATGCCTTAAGATATTGCCAGGCACTTAGAATATGGTCAGTGAATATTACCTATTATTGCTATAATGAATGCCCAAAAACTATATTAAAATATAAGCATTTACTAATATTTGCTTCCAAACTCATATTTTACAAAGATTTGAAATATTACTGATAAAATTTTAGCTTTCTTTAAATTCCTGCATGATCTCATTGCCCTGCACATCTGTCCCCCAAAGCAATCACTGTCATTAATTAGGTGGGTATATTTTCTTTGGGTGTTTCCATGATGTAATTATTTATGTATTTACAAAGGGTTTTCTTGAAAATTTACCTAAACAGTGTGTGACTAGGCACACTGCATGTAAAGTGTCCTTGTTTACTACAACATTGTGTTTAAATCTAGATAATAACACCTCAAGTGATACAAAGTACTGAGGAATTAACTTCATTTTGTTTATTGATCCCTTATTTCAACAACCCTATGAAAATCCTTTTGATTTGAAATCAAGGATGCAAATCAAGGATGAAAACCCTTGCATGATATGCAGAAAATCCTTTCTGCATATCATGCAAGTAAGAATTTCTATATGACAGCTGCACGGAGGATATTGTGTTATAAAAATCAATGCAAGTTCAATTTCACTACTTATTGCCTATATTTGTTTCCCAGAAAAATTAGTTGCTATCAACTACATGCTATTATTAAAGTATACAATCAGAAATATTTCTCAAGTATTTAGTTACAGTCATTCTGTGATAGCTCCATATAAAAATTCACATCTTATGTAGGGGATAATATTTCCATATCTCGGATTTTCAAACTCGGCTGTAAAGTGCATTACTGTTGCTAGGAAATCCTATAATCCACCATTTTACTGCCGTAAGTGCTCCTGAAAAATCCCTGGTCCAGTACCCTAATTCACAGGAAGATGTGTAAATCCCTCGACCTGTGTGTGCTTGCCTCGCATCTCTGAAAATCGAAAGATAAGCCATCTCCAGAGATGCGTGGCATCTAAGGGAAGTGGAACTTAATAAATATTTGGTCATTGTTTTGTAACCAGAATTTTTTTTCTTGGCTTTTTCTTTAAGATTTTATTTATTTATTTGAGGGAGAGAGTGCACATGCAAACGCTCACACACAAGCAGGGGAAGGGGCAGAGGAGAAGGGGAAAAGCAGACTCGCCCATCCCAGGACTCCGGGATCAGGACCTGAGCCCAAGGCAGATGCTTAACTGACTGAGCCCCCCACACACCTATGTAACCAGAATTTGAATCATTATTGTAACTATGGGCTTACTGATGAAATGCAATTCTAAGAAGTCTTAATAACCTTTCATTGTGTTACATGGCAGAGAATCTGGAGGCTCTCTTGTCTCAGGTCACTAGAAATCCGAAAAAGTGTTTAAACCTACACAGTTAACTTTATCTTCCCCTTCTCATTCTGACTTTTCTTTTTCATACTTATGAAAAGCACTGTGATGATTTTTGAACAACTGAACATTGCAGATGCTATTAAATAGAAAATAATAGAGAGGTGCCTGGTGGCTCAATTGGTTAAGCATCCAATTTTTGATCCCAGGCTCGGATCTTGATTTCAGGGTCATGGTTCAAGGCCGTGTTGGGTAACATGCTGGGCGTGGAGACTGCTTTAAAAAAAAAAGAAAGAAAGAAAGATCCTATTGAATGTTTATGACATAGATACAAACAAGTGCTATTTTATCTTTTTTTTAAGATTTTATTTATTTATTTTAAAGAGACAGACAGCAAGAGAGGGAACACAAGCAGGGGGTGGGAGCAGTGGGAGAGGGAAAAGCCAGCTTCCCACTGAGCAAGGAGCCAGAAGCCAGTCTCGATCCCAAGGCCTTGGGATCATGACCTGAGCCAAAGACAGCTGCTTTATGACTGAGCCACCCAGGTTCCCCCAAGTGCTATTTTATCTTATCTCTTATCCCTAAAATGAATGAAGGCACAGGCAGGAAAAGACCAGTGTGTGCAAGCCATATTGACTATCCTTTGTTCCTGCGACTCAGAGAAAGCCCTACTCAATATTTAATATTTTGGGGGGTTTTGTTGTTGTTGTTGCCTAGTCTGTACCAAAGATGATACAAGATCTGGGGAAATAGAAATAATGTGATTCAGTCATTTCCTTCTAAGCACTCAGTACTTACCTTGTATAGGGGTAAAAATTAAATTTTTTGTCAGGAAGCCATTGAAAACCAATCAGATCACAGGATATATTGGTTGAAGGACATAAAGGTTGGTATTAACAATATTACTCAATATTATCAATAATAATATCTAAAATTTTTGCCCTTACTGTATGCATCTGTAATGTTTTTAACCACATTTGTAGTATTCAGATCTATTTAGTCCTTACTTAATGGAGTGGTATCAACTAGGAATCAAGTTAGACAACAGTTTTGAGGCTCAGAGATACTAAGAACTTGCTTCCGCTTATTCCATAATAAGAAGATAGGACTTAAAATTATATCATGAATCTGAGGCACATGCAGTTAACTTCTTTACTCTGTTAAGTGAAATGGTTGTTTGCATCGGAAAGGGAGAATACCGGCCAGGTGCCATGTGCCTGGAGTCAGACTCTTTGATTCAAACCTGGCTTCATCCCATTCTATCCCATGACCTGGGACAAGTTATATTAAAAGGCTATAATCCTCTTCTGCTCTGTAAAAGAACAATAATGTGTACCCGTGTATTTTAGGGGTAACTAGGCAGATGAAAAGAAACAGTCTACATAAAGCACTTATTTCAGAGCTTAGGATTGGAATCCTTAGTAAAGGGTCATGATGTCATATATCTGGTCATCTGGTATCATTCCCCTGCTCGCCTTCATCATCACTTCCATGGTGATTTTGGAGTGCTTACGGGACAGTTTAGAGGAACTTATTTTCTGCTCTGGTGAGGGAGATTCCTACAGGAGCTAGAACCAGTGTGGGAGGAAAGCTGAACTCTGAATGACAATTCTCAGATTCCCACTAGAACCAAGAATACAAACTTCACAGGCCTCTGAGCTCAACCTGTATATCTGTGCCCTTCCATACAGCTACACCTACTCCCCTGCTTCTCCTGATGATGAAGAGACAATGCTCCCCCAGTTTCTTCTGTATCCAGTATCTCCAACATCACTCACTGGACTATGGGTCCTCTATGATGGGGCATGACAAAGGAATGACGGTCCATCACTCTTCTTATGCCTGTGAGTTGTGAAGACTTGGGCTCTGTTCTCAGGTTGGGTAGGAAGACAGAGTCAGGTGTGGAACCCTTGGTGTATAAGCAACTCAGGGAAGAGAAGACGCACATACAGAGCCAACTATGCTCACACTGGCCACTGAAAGTTTGCAGGGCACAAGCCAATTATTTACAGTTGTGTGGGCTTTGAAAGCTCAATGCACAGAGCTCATAATTAACCAAATTGATCTCTGTTCTCTCCCAATCTCTGAGGGCTTGTTAATATTAATGGACAAGGATCAGAAGAAAAGCAAATGTCCTTTGTAGGGTCTGAGGCCTTCCACTTCTCAGGAGTGGAGGTACCTGTGCTTCTTCTGACTTTCAACTTTCATACATCTTAATAAAAAACCCAGACTTAAATTTTAAATTAACATAAATAAACATGTGAGTTTATCAGTCATCAAATGACTAAGCAATTTAGGGAGAATTAGGACTTCTATATCAAGAATCTGGTAGTATTTTTGAGTATTTTTTGGCTGAGATTAACATTTAGATCAATGGATTTTGAGTAAAGTATATTACCCTCTATAACAGAGGTGGGGCTTAACCAATCAGTTGAAGGCCTTAATAGAATAAAGGCTGACATCCCAGAGAAAGCAGGAATCTTGCCATCAGACTGTCTTTGGACGTGAATTGCAGCTCTTCCTGTATTTCCTCCCTGCTTAGCCTACCTTGCAACATTTGGACTTAGCAAGTCACCATAATCATGTGAACCAATTTCTTAAATCTCTATATAAATATACACATATCCTATTAGGAACCCAAATATATTAATATTGCTGTTGCTATCTCATTTAACATTCTTTGACCAGGTGACACTTTCGTTTTCCTCATCAAACTCCAAAATTTTGGATGAGTGCTACTAATTGAGGGGAAAGCCTCAATGGAAATATCCCAGGAAAGTCCACAGTAGCTGTCTAGGAGTGGTGCTAATATCCTTGGTACAAGAGTGGCATCACAGATAATAGAAAGGGTATGGGATTTAAAGACACAATTCCACCTGATCTCAGCAACAATTTAAGACCTGTGGCACATCAGGGCACTTCAGTTCCTCATCAGCGAAAAAACAACATGTGGAATGGGAGAAAACATTTGCAAACCACATGTCTAATAATTGGCTAAATCTCAAAAAGTAAAAGAAACTCCAATAAGAACCAAGATGCCCTTCAACGGATGAATGGATAAGGAAGATGTGGTCCATATACACTATGGAGTATTATGCCTCCATCAGAAAGGATGAATACCCAACTTTTGTTGCAACATGGATGGGACTGGAAGAGATTATGCTGAGTGAAATAAGTCAAGCAGACAGAGTCAATTATCATATGGTTTCACTTATTTGTGGAGCATAACAAATAACATGGAGGACAAGGGGAGATGGAGAGGAGAAGGGAGTTGAGAGAAATTGGAAGGGGAGGAGAACCATGAGAGACTATGGTCCCTGAAAAACAACCTGAGGGTCTTGAAGGGGCGGGGGGTGGGAGGTCGGGGTACCAGGTGGTGGGTATTACAGAGGGCATGGATTGCAGGGAGCACTGGGTGTGGTGCAAAAACAATGAATACTGTTATGCTGAAAAGAAATAAAAAATTTAAAAAAAAAAGAAACTCTTGGGGCGCCTGGGTGGCTCAGTGGATTAAGCCGCTGCCTTCGGCTCAGGTCATGATCTCAGGGTCCTGGGATCGAGTCCTGCATCGGGCTCTCTGCTCGGCAGGGAGCCTGCTTCCCTCTCTCTCTCTCTCTGCCTGCCTCTCCATCTACTTGTGATTTCTCTCTGTCAAATAAATAAATAAAATCTTAAAAAAAAAAAAAGAAAGAAACTCCAATAACCCAATGGTAAACAAACAAACAACTAATAACCTGATTTTTAAAAAATGGGTTAAGGACTTAAACAGACATTTTCGCAAAGGAGATACACAAATAGCTAACAAGTATATGAAAAGGTGCTCAGTATCACTATTCATCATAGAAATGCAAATCATATATATACAAAAGTGTATATATACTATTATTGCATAGTATATTCTACTATGCATCTAGTATACGACATATCTATTCAGCCTGAAAAAAGAAGGAAATTCTGTCATTTGAAACAACATATGGTTTGCAAATGTTTTCTCCCATTTTGTAACCTTAAGGATATTATGCTAAGTGAAATAAGCCAATCACAGAATGACAAATAATGCATAATTCCAGTTATGTTCAGAGTCAGAGTAGAATGGTGGCAGGAGGGAGAAATGGAGAGTTCCTAATCAAAGGGCATGAAATTTCAGTCAAGCAAAAGAAGTTCTAGAGATGTGCAACATTGTACCTAAAGTCAATGGTAATATATAATCACTTCAAAATTTGTTAGAAGAAGGGAGCCTGGGTGCCTCAGTGGGTTAAGGCCTCTCCCTTCAGCTCGGGTTATGATCCCAGGGTCCTGGGATCAAGCCCCACACAGGGCTCTCTGCTCAGTGTGGAGACTGTTTCCTCCTCCCTCCCTCTGCCTGCCTCTCTGCCTACTTGTGATCTCTGTCAAATAAATAAATAATATCTTAAAAAAAAAAAAAAAAACTTGTTAGAAGAGTAGAGCTCAGGGCGCCTGGGTGGCTCAGTGGGTTGGGTCTCTGCCTTCCACTCAGATCACAGTCCCAGCGTCCTGGGATGGAGCCCTGCATCAGGCTCTCTGTTCAACGGGGAGCCTGCTTCCCTTCCTCTCTCTCTGGCTGCCTCTCTGCTTACTTGTGATCTGTCAGATAAATAAATTAAAAAAAAAAAAAGGAAGAGTAGAGCTCATGTTAAATGTTCTGAGACCCACAATATTAACTGAGAAAATAGAAATACTCCCAGATTCTTGATATAGAAGTCCTAATTCTCCTTAAATTGCTCGAATGCATTTGCTGACAGATTAAACTCACATGTTTGTTAACTTAAAAATTAAGGGCCTATTTAACGTTTAACAGAGATGTTTTTGTTTGTGTTGCCTGTTCTGTGCCAAGGATAGTATAGGCTCTGGGAAATCAGAAATGAGTGAGATTCAGTATTTCCCTCCACTCAGTATTTGTGTAAGGACAAAATAAAATGTCCTGTTCAAAGATCTAGGGAAATTGTGCCTTCAGATCACAGGATATTTTAATCAAAGAGTATGAGCCAAGCCTATTAATAACATAGGAAATCTATTTTGTACTTTCTGTGTACATTCATCACATACACAGTTTCCACTATACTGTTTAATCTTTGCAATTAGAACGAAGAAGGAAGACAGTATAAGGAAAATGTAGGACTGGGGACAAGAGAGACCTGTAACTGGCTGAGCCTTCTATGATCCATATCTTCTATGATCCATATCTCATCTGTCATCCTATTAGTCTATTACTATAGTCTAGCTGGTGCAAGGAGTACCTATTACTCCCCACTGAGGGCTACTGGAAACCTCCAAAGGGACCTGGCAGGTAAAATGACAGACTGGGTTGGTAGGAGGTAGATGGCTAGATGACCTGTGTCTGGAATCTGGATGTGAGGATTCAAATCTGAATTCATACCCATTTTATCCCATGACTGAATACAAGTTATATTTAAATGCTGTGCTCCCTTATTCATCTGTAAAATGACGATCATGTGCAGTCCTCTTCCTTGGGGGGGGGGTATGCAGATGAAATGAAGCAAGCTACACAGAACGCTTAGCTCTGAGCCTGTCATGTAGGAAGCCAATGAAATTTAATGATCTCATGCTTACTGTCTTCATCGGCGTACTCTGGGACACTTCAGAGACTGATTTCCTGCCATTGTAGAGCTAGAAGCAGTGTGGGAGGAAAGCAGAATTCTCAGTGAGTCCTTAGACTCTCATTAGAATCAAGAACATAAACTTCACAGTGCTTGGAGTGAAAACTTTGCACACCCTACCATGTGTAACCCAAGGGTCCTGCTAGCCTGGCAATAAGGAAACAATGATCCCCCAGGCCCTCCTCCATCCACTGTCTCCCATGGCCCTCACTGGTTGCCCTGTGGCTTTGGTGGTGCATAAGCAAGGAGGAAGGGGGCTGCCCCTCCCCTGCTTGGTGAGCAACAATGGCTGAGGCTCTGTCCCCAGGACTGGCAGAAAGGCAGACTTGGGCCAGGCTTCCCGGTGGAGATCACTACTCTGGGAGGAGACAGAGGTATGAAACCCACTTGACAGGGACTGGCAGCCTGAAAGCTGGAGACGTAGGCTGATTATGGAATTGTGACCTGGAGACATGCAAGCAGAGTTGATAATTAGCTGAACTGGCCCATGAACTCCACTCCCTGAAGACTTCACTATCTTGGAGAACCATAGGAGGAAAAAGTGTCCTTGTTCTTGCTCAAGGACTTCTGAGTGTCCCCTCCTCCCAAAAGGAAGTTCATTTGGCGTTCTCTAGGCACATACCCACAAGGGAGGCTCTTTCTGTAAATCTTTAATTTAATAATCTTTAATTTCCACTTAAAAATTCTATTGCAGTTGAAAAAAAAAAGGAAAACTGGGGACATCACGCTACCTGATTTCAAGCTTTACTACAAAACTGTGATCACCAAGACAGCATGGTACTGGCATAAAAACAGACACATACACCAGTGGAACAGAGTAGAGAGCCCAGATATGGACCCTCAACTCTATGGTCAAATAATCTTCGACAAAGCAGGAAAAAATATCCAGTGGAAAAAAGACAGTCTCTTCAATAAATGGTGCTGGGAAAACTGGACAGCTATATGTAGAAGAATGAAACTCGACCATTCTCTTACACCATACACAAAGATAAACTCTAAATGGATAAAAGACCTCAACGTGAGACAGGAATCCATCAGAATCCTAGAGGAGAACATAGGCAGTAATCTCTTCAATATCAGCCACAGCAACTTCTTTCAAGATATGTCTCCAAAAGCAAAGGAAACAAAAGTGAATATAAACTTTTGGGACTTCATCAAAATCAAAAGCTTCTGCACAGCAAAGGAAACAGTCAAGAAAACAAAGAGGCAACCCACGGAATGGGAGAAGATACTTGCAAATGACAGTACAGACAAAAGGTTGATATCCAGGATCTATAATGAACTCCTCAAACTCAACACACACAAAACAGGCAATCATATCAAAAAATGGGCAGAAGATATGAACAGAGACTTCTCCAATGAAGACATACAAATGGCTATCAGAAACATGAAAAAGTGTTCATCATCACTAGCCCATCAGGGAGATTCAAATTAAAACTACATTGAGATATCACCTTACACCAGTTAGAATGGCCAAAATTAGCAAGACAGGAAACAACATGTGTTGGAGAGGATGTGGAGAAAGGGGAACCCTCTTCCACTGTTGGTGGGAATGCAAGTTGGTGCAGCCTCTTTGGAGAACAGTGTGGAGATTCCTCAAGAAATTAAAAATAGAACTTCCCTATGACCCTGCCATTGCACTCCTGGGTATTTACCCCAAAGATACAGATGGAGTGAAAAGAAGGGCCATCTGTACCCCAATGTTTATAGCAGCAATGGCCACAGTCGCCAAACTGTGGAAAGAACAAAGATGCCCTTCAACGGACGAATGGATAAGGAAGATGTGGTCCATATACACTATGGAGTATTATGGCTCCATCAGAAAGGACGAATACCCAACTTTTGTAGCAACATGGATGGGACTGGAAGAGATTATGCTGAGTGAAATAAGTCAAGCAGAGAGAGTCAATTATCATACGGTTTCACTTATTTGTGGAGCATAACAAATAGCATGGAGGACATGGGGAGTTAGAGAGGAGACAGGAGTTGGAAATTGGAAGGGGAGGTGAACCATGAGAGACTATGGACTCTAAAAAACAATCTGAGGGGTTTGAATTGGTGGGTGGGTGGGAGGTTGGGGTACCAAGTGGTGGGTATTATATAGGGCACGGATTGCATGGAGCACTAGGTGTGGTGAAAAAAATAATGAATACTGTTATGCTGAAAATAAATAAAAAATAAATTAAAAAAAAAGAATTATAGGATATTATCAACAAAATTTATGCCAACACGTTTGAAAAGTTATGGAATGGACAGGCACAATTTAGCAAAACCAATGCAAGAACAAATTAAAAAACTGACTAATCTTTTGTCTCCTTATATTTGGTGTAACTCACCAAAGAAACTATCTTACAAAAGATTTCTGGGGAGAAAACCCAGAAGACAGATTCACTGGTGAACTATTCCAAACAGATAAGCACTAACTGGTTTAAATTTTATATAAAGTCTTCCAGAACAGTTTCCAACTGCTTTTATGCTTTTCTGGGGCCACATAAATTTTACATAGAACACAGACAAGTACTTTAAAGGAAATTATAAGACAAACCTCTAATTAACAGACACAAAAATAATTTTTTTAAGTCGTATACTGAATCTAGCAAAATGAGAAAGCTAATAAGCCAATATCTACCATGTCCAAGTGTAGTTTATTCCAGGAAGACAAGGTTTACCATCTAAAAATCAAGGAATGTAGTTATTCACGTTAACAAACTGAAGGATTTTTTAAGACAATGACACACACAGAGAAGGCACTGGATAAAATATTCACTTCCAATAAAAAAAAAACTTGGCAAATTGAGAATAAAACAATTCTTTTCATTATTAAAAGTAATCTATGAAAAACTTGCAGCTATTATTATATTTATGAAATATGGAACATTTTCCCCTAAGATCAGGAACAGGGCAAAGATGTTCATATTCGTCATTTTTATTCATCACTGTAAACGAGTGAGGCAAAAAAAGTAAAAGATAAAATTTAGAAATCAAGTAAGACTTTCTTTTGTTATCAACAGAATTGTACACAGAAAATCCAAAATAATCCACGAACTATTTGAATATAATTCAAGTATAATAATTTAATTTATAAACGTCGCTGGGTAAAAAGATCAATGTACAAAAAGAAATTGTAATTCATGCTAGCTGAAAAATCAAAAAGGAAATAAATAAAAATATTTACAGAGCAAAACATTCCACATACCTAGAAATAAATTAAAGAGATTCAAGACCTCTATAATTAAGCTAAAAAACACTGTTAAGACAAATTAAAGACAACCCAGGTAAAAGGATGATTACATTACATTTAATTGGAAGACTCAATATTGTAAAGATGTCAATTTCATTCAGGTTATGGCATCAAGTCAATGCAATTCCCAGCATACTCTCAGCTTACCTGTGAAAACTGATAAGGAAACTCTAAAAATAATATAGAAACAAATGAGGAATAGAGAAGGCAAGACAATCTTAAAGAATAAAAATGCTAGGGGTGCCTGGGTGGCTCAGTGGGTTAAGCCTCTGCCTTCGGCTCAGGTCATGATCCCAGGGTCCTGGGATCAAGACCTGCATTGGGCTCTCTGCTCGGCAGGGAGCCTGCTTCCCTTCCTCTCTCTCTGCCTGCCTCTCTGCCTACTTGTGATCTCTATCTGTCAAATAAATAAATAATTTTTTTTTAAGTGCTGTTAAGTCTCTCACAACCAGATTTCTAAATGTACCGCAAAGCAACATAAAGGTTGAGAAGCCATCTTTAGCATTCTAAAAATACATTAACAGATGGCAGATGACCTGTCTCAGGGCCTGCTGAGTTACCAGACTTCAGTTCCCTCCTGTTGCTAAGACCCCAGTAAAGCCACAACAAGCTAGCTCACAGTATTACCCCACTTGCCCACTGGGGCCTCCTCCCCTCGCCATATATCACAATGGTCAGGACTCTGATTGGGTTGGTGCAAACTCTACTCTGGTTTGGGGATGAGCACTCCAGCCAGTCCTGAACAAATCAGAGTATTACATTCCTCTGGCCACAGTGATTCGGTAACAAGTGAGCCAATCAGATTCTATTGTAATGATCACATTGGAGTTGCTCTTTTCTCTCTGAGACTTCAACCTAGAGAAAAAGCAGCCTGGATCTTCTGGGACCCACAACAGAAAGAACCTGCCATGAAGAACAGCTAAATGCAAGAAGATGCATAGCCAAGACACGGACACAGAACTCCTCCAGGTAAGAGCTTTTTAGCCCCAGGAGCCCAGGCATCCCTGAAACTAGTTGTACCCGAGGACTTATCAAAAATCAAACCAATAAATTCCCTTTATAATTCACACCAAAGAGAAGAGTGAAAAGACAAGCCAGAGCCAGGGAAAAGTAATCTGCAATGTATGTATATATAATACACGTAAGTTATGAATATATATGATATGTAACACATGGTTTTATAAATGTACATGTATGTAACTAGACACAGAAATACACATACATACAATAAAGGACAAGTAAGTAGAAGGAAACCCTTCACATAAAATAAAAACCAAAAATGAGTGAAATGCTTCAACAGGGTGCCCTCATAAAAGATACCAAACAGGGGCACCTGGGTGGCTCAGTCAGTTAAGCCACTGCCTTTGGCTCAGGTTACAACCTCAGAGTCCTGGAATGGAGCCCCGCCTGGGGAGATCCCCCCTCAGTGGGGAGCCTGCTACTCCCTCCCCCTTGCCTATGTTTTCTTTCTTTCAATTGAATAAATAAAATCTTAAAAAAAAAAAAATTTTTTTAAGATATCCAAATAGCCAATAAGCACATAAAAAGTATTTACCATCACTACATGTCAGGTAACTGCAAACTAAAACCAAAGCAGGATATTACCACGTCCTCTGCTGGATGCCTAAGATTAGAAAAGGCTGTCCAACTAGGTGGTATGACTGGAATTTGCATGCATTGCTTTTAGGAGGATAGATGGAAGCCACCTTTTCAAAAAACGGGAATACCTATTGAAACTAATGCTACAGCCAACCCTATGAGCCAGGGATCTCATTCCTACAAACAAAACATACACCAAGAGAAGTAAGTGTAAACCAGCAAAAAGAGCAATTAAGGAGAAAGACAACTATCACATGATCTCCCTGATATGAGGAAGTGGAGATGCAACGTGACGGGGTTTGGGGGTAGGAAGGGAGGGAGACAAACCATAAGAGACTCAATCTCACAGGGCAAACTGAGGGTTGCCAGGGTGAGGGGGGTAGGAAGAGGGAGGTGGGATTATGGACATTGGGGAGGGTATGGGCTATGGTGAGTGCTGTGAAGTGTGTAAACCTGGTTGATTCACAGACCGGTACCCCTGGGGCTAATAATACATTATATGTTTATTTTAAAAAATTTTTTAAATTTAAGTATTAAAAAAAAGAGCAATTAAAAGGCTAACCAGACATCATGCTGAGAAAAGAAGCCAAACACATAATTGTACGTATTGTGTTTAAGCACTCAGATAAAGACCAAGAGGATCAAAAAGAAACAAACCTAATAAACTGAATAAAAGTCAAACTGTGGTTCCTCTGTGGGACATTATTGAGAAGTCAGATAAATAAGCCTTCTTGAATCCTGGGAACCTCTGTTCATCGCGGTATGTACGTAAGTGAAATTCCATCAAGTTATACACTGAAGATTAGCACATGTCGCGCATATTAGTGTATTTTTGCTTTACTGAAACAGCAGAAAATGATAAGGGATAAAGGGGAAATATGATGGTAAGGGGAAAGTGCAGCTAGATGTACTGAAGAAGCACAAACCAATCAGCTCTCATCTTTCTCAAATAAAAGAGCAGAAAAATCTGTTGGAAGGTGTCAAATGTAAATCTTCCTCCACTAAAACAGGATGATGCCCTGGTACCTAATTTTCCTTACTGTCCACAGCCCTTCTTGCCCGAGATGCCAGAGGACTTGCAGAGATGTCTGTGCCCTGCAGCAAAATGACGTGATGGGCTTGCACGACACAGATTAACAATCCTGCTCTGAACTCGGGCCCCTCTATAGAGCCAGCTGACGTGCCAGAGGGGCTGTCCTATCAGCAAAATGACAAGGCCGGAACTTGCCAGAGAACCTAAGAAGCTGTGTATGACCCTGACAGGGGAACTTACAGAGAGGTCTACGGAGCTGCTGCCTCTGACGTTACTGAGGTTAAAGCATTTAATGTTCTGTTTCAAGCCAGTATTGACTGGTGAAAATGAGCTGGATGTAGAAGCCCACCAGGCCCCTATGTGTGTCTCCATCTTGTGGCCCCACTAAATGAAGGATAATAGCTTCTTCCCACTGCCTTCCAATTCTCATGCAAACTCTCTGTTTCAGACAGCCCTAACCTGGGACTGGATAGAAAACAATTCTGAGAAATGGAGTCCTAACCATGTCCAAACTAACATACACAAGCCAGCTCAATCAACTTTACTTCTAGCTTTCTTGTCACAAGGTCCGTTTTTAAACTCAAAATACTGGGTCCAATTCCCAGCCACTAATGAGGACAAAGAACAAAATACAAAAACAACGTATTAGATACGACTCTCTGTTGAGATCTTTGCACTTATTAATTTCTGTTGAAATAACTTATTAGACAGAAAAAGGTTTTAATAGTAAAAACTGATAATCTCAAAAACTTTAGGTTCTTTTACTTAAAAAAAAAAGAGAGAGAGAGAAAAAATATATTGGGTAGGCAATTTCCAGTAATCTCCCATACTAGATCAAAATGAAATTACCAATTACAAGAAAAAAAAATCACAAAAGAAATTACAAATACCAAAGCATTGATACCATTATGACTGCACACCCGGCAAACAATGAGCATTAATTAGATATTAATTTTTTTTAAAAAACCACCCCTGCCTGATGAAAAACACCTTAAACCCCCTATGGGTCCAAAAGATTCTGTAACATAAAGAACATTTACATCTCGGCTGAAATAAAGGTACCTGTAATAAAATGTGGTTAGAGCTAAAAAGGTATTAGAGGAAAATTTATCATCTGAAATAATTCATATCAGAAAACAGAAACTAACTATCAATGAGCCAGCAGTCCACTTTATAAGTGAGGTCCTGATCTGTGCTTCTCTTGTGAATTTTCTTATACACCGGAAGTGACATTCACAAAGGCATTCCCACAGGGCGTACGGACACGGGTTTCTCTCAGCTGTGAGTTCTCAAGTTGTCAAACAGAGAAGCAACACTTTTTTGCTTTCTTACATTCACGGTGCATCTCCACAACGTTCCAGCTATGCTACGAGGTGAAAACGCCTGGCAGACATTCCCACATTTCTTACCATTTACACATTTTCCCTAGTGTGAGTTTTCACATGTCTTCGAAAGTAGGCAGGACACACGAAGGCTTTCCCACATTCCTTACATTCATATGGTTTCTCTCCAGTGTGGCTTCTTACATGTCTTCGAAAGGATGAGGGACAACTGAAGGCCTTCCCACATTCCAGACATTCGAAGGGTTTCTCCCCCGTGTGCATCCTTGCATGGACAGTAAGGTACGAAGAATGGCGAAAGGCTTTCCCACATTCCTTACATTCATACGGTTTCTCCCCAGTATGTGTTCTCATGTGGATCCTCAGAGCTGAGGGGTAAATAAAGGCTTTGCCACATTTCTTACATTCATAAGGTTTCTCTCCAGTGTGAGTTCGTATATGAACTGTCAGGTGGGAAGAACTAATAAATGCTTTCCCACATTCTTTACACTCGTAAGGCTTCTCTCCAGTGTGAGTTCTCAAGTGTTCGGTGAGGGACGAGGAACGGCTGAAGGCCTTCCCACATTCCTTACATTCATATTGTATCTTCCCAGTGTGATCTCTCACGTGTGCTCTGAAGGATGAGGGACAACTAAAGGCTTTTCCACATTCCTTACATTCATAGGGTTTCTCCCTACTTTGATTTTTCACGTGTGTATTAAGGGAAGTGGGAAGATAGAAGGCTTTTCCACATTCCAGACATTCATAGGGTTTCTCTCCAGTGTGTTTTCTCATATGGATACTTAAGGAGGAGGGACAGTTGTAGGCTTTCCCACAGTCCTTACATTTATAGGGTTTCTCGCCTGTGTGTGTTCTGACATGGACAGTGAGTTTTGAGGATTCGCTGAAGGCCTTCCCACACTCTTTACACTCGTAAGGCTTCTCTCCAGTGTGAATTCGTATATGTATTATGAGGTGAGAGGAAGAACTAAAGGCTTTCCCACAGTCCTTACATTCATATGGCTTGTCTCCGCTGTGAATTCTTTTATGTTTGGAGAGTGAGGAGGAACAACTAAACGCCTTCCCACATTCCCTACATTCATAAGGCTTATCTCCACTGTGAATCCTTTTGTGTTCCGTCAGGGACGAAGAACAGCTAAAGGTTTTTCCACATTCCTTACATTCGAAGTTCATCTTTCCAGTGTGAATCTTCATATGTGCCCTAAAGAAGGACGAACAACTGAAGGCTTTTGTACAGTCTTTACATTCATAGGGTTTCCCTTCGGTGGGATTTGTCACATGCTTCTTAAAACAAGCAAGAAAATGGAAAGCTTTCCCACATTCTTTACACTGATAGGGTTTGCTTCCAGTGTGAGACCTGATGTGATTCTTAAGGGACAAATGATCCGTGAAGGCCTTTTTACACTCATGGCATTCATAGGACTTTACTTCAGTAGTTCTCTTGAGTACATTCAGATGTGAAATTTGGCCCAAGGCTTGTCCACACCGATTCTCTTCATTGCATTCATAGATGTTCTCCACAACTGGACTTCTTTTAAAAATAAAAGCACATTATTAGTAATAAATAAACTTTTATCGTTTTCAGTGACTAGGTACATTTTCTGCCCTGTCAAGTTACAAGTTCAAAGTTCTCACAGAAGGGTCTACGATACCCAATATTACCACTGAGGTTTTCTTGACGTACAATTTTTCTGATAATTGCTTACAACTGAACTCTGTGTCAAACACTGAAGATTGCAATGTCTTTTGGGGGAAAAAAATCTTGAAAAAATTCTTTATGAAATCACAATTTTGGAACAAATTCTAGATAAACATTTTTTAAGTTTTATGACATTTTAAGATTCTCTCCTGAGGCATTACTTTTTCTTTTATGAATGGCACTCACCTCAAATGTCTCTCATGGTTTTTGTTCTGATAACAAACACCCTGGTATTCCCAGTTTTTGGGTAAAATGGATGAGCGAGAATCATTCCTTTTGAATCTCACTATTTTCTGTTCATTGGATATTTCCTGTCCATAAATATCTTGTGGAGCTACTGATTGACTGGTTTTAGGCTGAATCTCAAAACCTGAAACAAAAAAGTACAGGTACCTATAAGCAAGGCACTTCTGGCAATGTGGCTGTTTCAGGACTTTGGTAATATGCAGAAGGGTCAAAACAGTAAGCAAGAAATTATTCCATGGAGACTGAGACTGACAGTAGCACAAATAAGGTACTATTAGGAAAACAAGGGGGACTTGGCTGGCTCAGTTGGAAAAGCATGCAACTCTTGATCTTGGGGCCATGAGCTTGAACCCTACGTGGGGTATAGAGATTGCTTCAATAAATAAAAAAAAGGAAAACAAAATAAAAAGGAACCAGTTCCTTCCTAAAGTGCATATGACCAAATACTAACTTACAAGAAGAAATACGGGCAGTATTTCAGGAACAAGGGAAGGGTGAGAATACCGATAAAAGTCAAAATAGTAATCCAAGATAGCTGGAAGATCAGACTCCTCAAACAAAGCAAAGTTTTGCTTTGCTTTTATTTGATTTTTCCAAACCTAATATTCCCCCAACCAGGAGAGTTTTTCCCAAGGACCCTTGCCTTCCTGGTGCTCCCCCTGGACAGGTCCTCCTTCCACTGTCTCCAGGTCCTCCTCTTGTTTCCACTGGGAGATCAGATATGGTGTGTGTAGTGGATACCCTGTTAATGCAGAAAGGCGCATCATGAGGAAAAACAATGATGATCCATAAACACTTCCATGAGACAGGGTCAAAATTTTGCTCTCCTGATACTGTAACGATGGGAAAGAGCAAACTGAATTTCTACAAAATGTCAAAAGGTTTTTTTAACCAGGGGCTGGGTGGGGGAGTAGACAATGACAAAGACAATGACACAGCCTCTGATTTCTAGAACTGATGTGACATTCGTTATCTAAACTTTAATGTTAGAAGCTCATGTGATACAGCCAGGCCATTCTGTTCTCCTGTTGCACATTAGTAATCTCACAGAATACCAATCTTAAACAAGATTACTCTGAACATGATAATTTTTTTTTAAGATTTTATTTATTTGACAGAGAGATACAGCGAGAGAGGGAACACAAGCAGGGGGAGTGGGAGAGGGAGATGCAGGCTTCCTGCTGAGCAGGGAGCCCAATGTGGGGCTTGATCCCAGGACCGTGGGATCATGACCTGAGCAAAAGACAGATGCTTAGCTACTAGGCCACCCAGGCACCCCTAGACCATGATAAAATTAAACAAATTAAGGCCACTACATAATTTAATCTAAGGATGACTCACCCAGTCACTGTGCCCCTGACGAAATACTTAATAATAAAATGTCTACCTTGGGGCGCCTGGGTGGCTCAGTGGGTTAAAGCCTCTGCCTTCAGCTCAGGTCATGATCTCAGGGTCCTGGGATCAAGCCCCGCATCGGGCTCTCTGCTCAGCAGGGAGCCTGTCTCCCTTCCTCTCTCTCTGCCTGCTCTCTGCCTGCTTGTGATCTCTGTGTGTCAAATGAATAAATAAAATCTTTAAAAAAAAGATTTGGGCAGCATCCAACCTAAAGTGACCCCCTGTGGACTGGGTTGAGCAGTGTCCCTTGAAAAGTTATGGCCAAAGAAAGCCATGAAACAGAATAGAGAGGCAGAAATAGACCTACATATGGTCAGCTGATATATGACAAAGGAGCGAAGGCAATATGTGGAGAAGATAGTCTTTCCAAAAGAGACTGAAACAAGCCATCAACATGAAAGAAAATGAATCTAGACACAGACTTTTACATTCTTCACAAAATCAACTCAAAATGGGGACAGCTGGGTGGCTCAGTAGGTTAAGCATCTCCCTTCGGCTCAGGTCATGATCCTGGGGTCCTGGGATCGAGCCCCACATCGGGTTCCTTGCTCAGCGGGGACCCTGTTCTCCCTCTACCTGCCGCACCCCCTGCTTGCACACGCGCTCTCTCTGACATATAAATAAAATCTTAAAAAAAAAAAAACCTCAAAATGGATCAAAGAGCTAAATAAAAATGCAAAATTTTTAAACTCCTCAAAGAAAACATCATATGAAAAGATACCCGAACATGTCATCAGGAAAATACAAATTAAAACAATGAGAAACCGCCACACCTTAGATCACCTATGAGAACAGCTAAAATTCAGAACACCGACAGCAACAAATGCTGGCAAGACTGTGAACAGGAGCTCTCATTCACTGCTGCAGGGAATGTGAGATGGTCCAGCACTTGGGGAGATAGTCTGGCAGCTTCTTACAAAACTAATTTTACCATATGATCAGCAATCACACTCCTTGGAATTTACCCAAAGGAGCTGAAAACACGTCCACACAAAAACCTGCACACGCATGTTTACTGCAGCTTTATTCACAGCTGCCCAAACTTAGAAACAATTAAGATGTCCTTCAGAGGGTGAAGGAATAAAACTGCGTTACACCCAGACAATAAAATATTATTCAGAACTAGAAAGAAAAGAATTATCAAGCCATGAAAAGACACGAAAGAAGCATAAATGCACATTACTAAGTGAAAGAAGCCACTGAAAAAAAAATCTATATAGTATATGATTCCAACTACAAGACATTCTAAAAAAAAAGCCAAAACTATGGAAAGAGTAAAAAGATTGGTGGTTGCCACAGGTTAGTGGGGAAGGAGATGAACTGACAAGGCAAAGAGGACTTTTAGGGCCGTGGAAGTACTCTGTATGATACTCTAACGATGAATATGTACCATTACATCTTTGTCCAAAGCACAGAATGTATTCTGTGTTGAATGATGGACTCAGGGTGATGATGGTGATGTGTCAGCTCCAGCTCATCAACTGTAACAAATGTACCACTCTGGCAGGAGATGTGCATAGTGGAAGAGGCTATACCTGGATGGGAGCAGGGTGTACAGGAGAAGTCCCTGTTATCTACCACTCACTTCTGCTCGGAATCTACAACTGCTCTAAAAAAGTGTATTGAAATAAAATAGCCTGTTCCTTCTTGAAACTTCAGAATGTTATTTTATTTGGAAATAATGTATCTTATCTAGAAATATGTAGCTATAATCAAGTAAAGATGGAGTTATACTGGATTAGGGTCAGTCTTAAATCCTCTGAGCAGTGTCCTTTAAAGGAAAGGCATAGAGACAGAGGAAGAGGGCCATGTGAAGATAAAGGCAGAGATTAGAATGATCCAGCTGCACAGGGTGCCTGGCTGGCTCATTCGGTAGAGCACGCAACTCCTGATCTCAGGACAGTGGGTTCCAGCCCCACGTTGGGTGTAGAGATCACCTGAAAATAAAATCCTAAAAAAAAAAAAAGAAAGAAAAAGGTATCGCTGCAAACCAAGAAATGCCAACAATTGCTGGCAACCACCAGAAGCTAGGGAGAGACCAGGAGAGACTTCTGCCATAGAACCTTCAAAAGGAGCATGGCCCTATTGACACCCAGATTTTGTACTTCCAGTTGCCAGAAATGTGAAAGAGTAAGTTTCTGCTGTTTTTAGCCACAGTTTGGGGTACTTTGTTATGAAAGGCCTAGGAAACCAATACAGCCTGCTTCCAAGACCCATCTCCAAAGCACTCACCCAAAGTACAAACCCAATAATATGTACTTTTTAACACCTTTATTCTGAAACATACCACAGCTCCTCATGTCATGTGTTCTCTCTCTGTGCACTGAGTAATAACCCCTCTTGTTTACAGGTATCTTTCTGAGTAAAGAGCATTGATGTCAGTAAAATTCTCATAAGGACCCAAACCACAAACCTCCCTAAGGCCCAAAGTGACCCCTGAAGTCTGTGCCCGCACTTCTAACACTTAATAACCCTCAAGACTTTTAGCCACAAGAAAAATAAAGACAGGGATGCCTGGGTGGCTCAGTCAGTCAGGCATCCGCCTTCAGCTCAGGTCATGATCCCAGGGTCCTGAGATCGAGTCCCACATCTCGCTCTCAGCTCAGCAGGGAGTCGGCTGCTCTCCCTGCTTGTGCTCACTCGCTTTCTCTCTCTTTGACAAATAAGTAAATAAAATCTTAAAAAAAGAAAAGAAAAAGAAAAAGGCAGTTCACTATACACGTTTATGTGATGGTGAAGCCATTAGACTCTAAGTTCTTTGGGGCCTGTGACAATGTTGGTCTTATTTACCAATTCGTTCCAATTCCTCAGCCTAACTCCTGGAACAAGATCAATTAGTGAAATTATTTTCTAAACAACTAAATGAAGGAATGTTGCCATTCTTACCTAGTGAGGCCAGGTTCTGAAAGTTTTCCAGCATCACATCTCTGTAGAGGCTCCTCTGAGCCAGATCCAGCAGAGCCCATTCCTCCTGGGTGAAGTCCACAGCCACATCCTCAAAGACCACGGAGTCCTAAAACATCCCAAATATATCCGTTCAGAAAGGTGCCTATTCTCCCCACATGTGCAAGAAGACTGATGAGGCTGCTAACACTAGGGAACTGAGAATCAATTCATAGGAAGTTCTGAAGATTTTATGGTCTCCCAACATCTACCCTAGAGTTCAGACATCTGATCTTTCTCTTTCTATCATTACATCCTTCCTAACTGACCCCATCCTATCTCATGGATCTAACCACACTTCTAAAACACCAAGTTTATCTCTCACACGGTTTGATGGTGACCAATTCCAGTCTTATAATGATCCAAGACAGTCCAGAGCCAATAGCAGAAATGACAGAAATGCTCTAGAGGTGAAATAATTTCCACACTGACACAATTTCACCTGCTTCCTTCTTTCCCACCACAGCAATCAGCACAACATAAAAGACTGTGCCAAATACAAGTGAGATTTAAATGCATAAAAATACACTGAGGGGGGCACCTGGGTGGCTCAGTGGGTTAAAGCCTCTGCCTTCGGCTCAGGTCATGATCCCAGGGTCCTGGGATCAAGCCCCGCATCGGGCTCTCTGCTCAGCAGGAAGCCTGCTTCCTCCTCTCTCTCTGCCTGCCTCTCTGCCTACTTGTGATCTCTGTCAAATAAATAAATAAAATCTTAAAAAAAAAAAAAAATACACTGAGGAACAGGGAGCATTCCCCTTCCCACAAACCTGAGGCCCAGGAGCCTTGGAAAAATACAACTTGCAACTCAGGCCCACAGTTGGCTTGTACTCTAGGCCAGGGGTCAGCGAACTACAGCATATGGGCTAAATCCAGCCTACTACTTGCTTGTGTAAGTGAAGTTTTATTGGAACACAATAAAACATTTGTTTATGTACTGCCTGTGGCTGCTTTCAAACTAAATTCACGGCTTAATTGCAACAGAAACTCTAGAACCTTCAATGTCTAAGATACTTACAATGTGGCCCCATAGAGAAATAGATTGCTGACCACTGCTTTAAACAATTAGGAGGTCAAGGACTTGGTGGGATGGAAAATGCTTTTGGAGAATCATTAGCTTCTACCTACCTGTGTCATATTTTTCTGTAACTCAGCAGCCCTTTTTTCTTCTTCCATGTTCCCTTCATGAAGAAAGTCAGAGCACTGAGAGGTTAGAGCTAAAGCAGGAGAAAGAAAACACGAGAATCCAGGTCTCCCCACAATTTCCACAACTCATGAGCCTGGATGCTACAGCACATCCACTATGAGGGGCTGATTCCCTCAAAACACACACCCACACACGCACGTGTATAAAGCATATGCCCAAGACACCCAACCAAATACACACACTGATCTTTTAAGGAGGTGGAATAATCTTACCTCCACTAGAGCTTTAAAAAAAAAAAAAAAATTGCTGGGGTCCCTGATAATTTAAAAAGGTTAAAAATGGCTAAAAGTCCCATGTTCTAAGTTAACTGAAATCTAAAAAAGTTGAGCTGTCAGTTTTCCCATGATAATGGAAAACAAAAAACAGCAGACAATGCCTGCCACCATAAAAATACACAGTGTCAAATCCCAAAAGGCACTTATAGCTGTGACGTCTGATGGCTCCACTCCCAGTATTTCTTACTTCTGCACCACTGGCAGGCTAACAGGAATTACTGCTCAGCCCCTGACCACTGACCCCTTCATGGGCTGCAGGGCCTCTGAAACTTGATTTTTGCGAAAAAGCACCAATGTACTAAACTCCACATGTAGGAGGCAGAGAAGACTGCCAAGCTGTGACTCTCCTGCTAAACTGTGCCTACACTGTACAGAAAAGCAGAGCAAAACACCAGAAGTGAAGTTAGTAACATGTCATCTCTGACAGCGGCATGTGCAGCTCTAGTACATAAATTTAAAATAATAAAAACACAACAGTTTTTCCCAGGCAGTGGATCTAGTAGGACATTCTTTTAAAAGACTTTATTTATTTATTTGTCAGAGAGAGAGAGCAAGCACAGGCAGAGGTAGAGGGAGAAGCAAGGTCCCAGCCGAGTAGGGAGCCCATCCTGGGCTCAATCCCAGGACCCTGGTATCATGACCCAAGCCAAAGGCAGCCGCTTAACTGACTGAGCCACCCAGGCGTCCCCCAGTAGTACATTTTAAAACCGATAAAAATCACAACATCCTTTACTAAATTAATAAGGTGCCATTTGAGCAACTGTGATGTGAGAATGATCTTCAGAGAGCTTTTCTTTTAGAGAAGCTCTGCAAATCAGGTATTATTACAACCAGGTTATAGCTGAGAAATCTGAGAATCAATTAACCATACACTCAATGTTATCCAGTCAGAAAGCTGCTAAGGTGTAGGTAACATAGGATGTATCACACAGATGGGCGTGTGAATGCAGGCCTGTCTGGCTTCAGAGCCTAAACTCCCAATGAGTCTATTTCTGAACATATACCCTACACTTTATTTGTTAGTGAGGCCGTTATAACTAACATGATGAGAGTCTAGCCTAGAACTCTACTGTGCACTACGGAAAGTAGACAGATGAAGTATTCTATTTACATGTCTTATCTTGGGGCGCCTAGGTGGCTCAGGTGGTTAAGTGTCCAACTCTTGAATTCATCTCAGGTCATGATCTCAGGGTCGTGGGAACAAGCCCTGCATCAGGCTCTGTGCTCAGTGCAAAGTCTGTTTGTCCCTCTCCCTCTGGTCTCTCTCTCTCTCTCTGGAGAGAGATAAATTAATTAATTAATTAATTAATTTTTTAAAAATCTTTAAAATAAATAAATAAATGTTTTATCTTCGAGCTCCTTTGACTAGGCTCTCTTTTTGGTCAAGGAAGCTTCCCTTAAGGCCTTTACCTCTTGCTCCTTTATTTCATATTTACTTAGGTAATATTTACCCCAATCCCACTACATACAGTCACAGGGGATATAGCACAGAACAAAACATGAAGGACACGGATGTTATAATCATGAGAGGGAGCAGTAAATGAACAAGATGTAAAAGGTGTGGTATACGATACACAATAATGCAGTATTCTACAGGGATAAAGAGGCACACACACATTTATTTTTAGCCAGTTAGGAATACTTTTGTGGCAGGGAAGCAGAAAATTAAAAGAAGTGTTTCAGATAACACTGGAAATCCACAGTTGGTGTGGTACATATATTCATGAATTTATGTGAATATCATCAACTCCCAGAGAAAATAAAATCAGTACGAGTCGGCTAATCATTAACTTAAGGATGGAAAAAGAACAGCATAAATGTCTAGGGAAATGAAAGTAGGACAAAATTAATATTAAAAAAAAAATAAAAAGAATCACAAAAATGAACAAGTGCTCACTTAACTGAGCCATCCAGGTGCCCCACAAACATCCTATGTAAATGCTGAAATGATAGAGTAATTCCCTCTGGGATCAGGAACAAGGCAAAGATGCAAGTTATATGCTATTCTAGTACTGACTCTCCACTGATGGACACTAGCAAACACACTAAAGAAATAAGAAAGCACGGTACTGGAATAAAAGAGAAAACGCTGCAAATGACACATGATCTCATTCTCGGTGTGAAATTCAAAATAACCTACAGATAAATGATTAAAATTTATAGCTGCATTCGACTTTGAAGGGGGTTACAGAGATACTAAGTAATCAGTTCACGTTTATGTACCTGAATAAAATGTATCAAACTGATGCCCACAGGCAAGGGAAAATTCACGGATCAAAGATCTGCACCAGAAGGGGAGATGGGAACGGAGTGGAGGCAAACGTCACCCCGCGCTCACCGAACACGCCGAAATCCACTGACCAGCGTACAGACGAGGTGGAGGCGCTCGTCCCCGTGACCGAATGGCAGGGATGCTTTTACTTTCCGAAAAGACAGCAGAGGATGCTCTGGAAGGCCGACTACAGAGGAAGGTGGTTCGCTAACGCTAGCCTGCAGCCGACTCACCCCCGCTGCTAGACGCAGCCCACAGCTCCTGATTCAGTGAGTTTGGAACCAGCCGCGGCAGAGGGGGGGACCCCCGGTGCTGGGTTCCGGCTGAGGCAGGGGGCACGGCCAGAGCGGCCGTCCGCCCAGTGCCAACCTCTCCCCCTCCCGGAGGCCGGACCTGGGGCTGGCCAGACCGAGTCCGGAAGGACGCGGCGAACCAGAGCAAAAAACTACCCCAGACGCGAGTGTGGCCCCGTGAAGCTATGGCCGCCAGCTCGCGCACGCGCAGGAGCGCACTTCTGCTTCCGGTTTCTGAGCCGCGCACAACGTGAGGGGCGGGGCCTAGTGAGCTGAGCTATAAGGATTGCGAGTCAGGGGGCGGGCCGGGGCGGGGCAGAGGGCCGCGGGGGCAATGACGGGAGGAGGTTGCTGGCAGCCGCAAGTGCGAGAAAAATGCTAGTTCCTTCTTGCAGAGAGACGCGTTTGGGGCCTGAGGCTGGATCAGCGCAAGACTTGGGGTTGGACGGGGCTCCCAGGGGCCTCCGGTCAGCGGTGGGATTTGGTTGTTTAGGCTTGTGGGGCGGAGCTGGGGCGAGACAGAGCCTAGGGGCGTGGCTTAGTTGTGTATTCCGAGGGGCAGGCTTTAGGGTGGGACCAGTGCGAGGGGCGGGACTTGGTTGAAAATTCTTGGGGAGTTAAGGTGTAGGGGGTGGCCGTGGTGATTAGGGCTAGCGGCGGGTATAGGGTTAGGGCCTCCCATCCCGGCTCAGGAGTCAGAAAACCAGACACTCATCAATTGCATTTATACGCTTCTCCACGATGTCGTACACAGGACACAATACTTAGAACTTTGAGCCTATACCAATTCCTAGGATCTCCCATTCATTTTGTCCTCTCATTAGGTCTTTAGTTTTCCTTTTCATTGTTTTATCGATTACTGCTCTTGCAGAGAAAGGCGATTGATGTAGGTCCCTTTACGTGGAAACCTTGCTCTCCTGTAATACTTGTCAGTCCGTTATGTTGACTTTCCATATAAATAACATTTTCTGTTCTTATTAACTCTTTAATTTTCTTCTTCTTGTTTGTGCAGGGCCTCTCAAATTGTCATAAAGTCGAAAAGAAATCAAGCATTCTTGTCTTTGTTAGTAATGATTATCAAGAATCCTAGGTAAGCTAGGTTGTGTTCTTTATCAAGTTAATGAAGTCCCTTTTAAAATCTGGCTTTATGAAGACGTTATACCAGTTTTTGATCAGTGTCATCAAATGTGTATGCATCTACTGAATTGGTAATGTAATTTTGCTCCTTTAACTCTCTTTATGATATCGTATCTGTATAAATATTTAATTCTGTATAACTCAATGAATCTTTACCTTTTAAAAATTGGTTTCTCGGTTTCCTAGCTTGCTTTTATAGAAGTCTTCACAAACTCTAGAGTATAAAAGTATTTTCCTAATTTTCTTCCACATTTTATTATTTTTAAAACTTTTCAATCTTTACTCTTCCAGGAATGCATTTTGGCATGTAGTGTGAGGTGGACATTCGTTACGCTAACAAGCACACCTGTACTCTGTATATTGGCCCCTAGGTTTATTTCTTCATTATAGGCTAAGACTCATTAACTCAAAAGCCTGGGGCCAAACTCAAACTCAAACTTGTACATATCCAAAATGGCCTAAACAAGCACATTTTTAGCTATTCAGAGCCTTTCTGCTTTACATACTCTGTGAAACCATCTCCCAGCATCTACTGAACATTGGTAAAATAGAGACTTGTGATTAGAAGACACTGAGCTGCTGTGACCTGTCAGAGCACACTCCCTCCCAGATGCTGTTCTGCCTCAGGGGTTGCCTTGCTCTCTTCCCTTCTGGATGGTGGCTCCTGAGCCATAAGCCTTTGGATGGTCCCATGGCTGGGACTTTCCCTTTCATGCAACTCTGTCCAAGTGCCACCCTGTCAAAGGAAAAACGGCGGTGGATTTAAGGTGGTAAAACATTTTATTCAGTACTATTGCATCATGGAAAAAGAGACCTCCATATAGAACCAGGTTCAATTCCAAATATCCCATGGGCAAATGAGAATTCATAGCCAAGGGGCATGTTGGAAGTTGATGGATGGAAAATTAGTAAGGGGAAACATCAGAGATAAGAGGGGTTCCTGGATTCCTAAATCAACCTAACAGGACTCTTGCTGAAGGTAGGCCAGATGATTGGACATCCCCTAAGGGATGAGGAAACTGAGTAGATATCAAGGATGATCAGATATAGAGGATGGGAAATTCTGGCCTAACTGACTTGCTAAAATTAGACAATACAGAGAAGTCCAAAAGCCAAGATCTAGTGGCAGGGGAGTTCAGGAGATCCTGAGTAGAGTTTGGTGAAGAAGAGAATCTTTGTCAACCCAGTAAAGCTCATTGGATGTTACGGCTTCTTGTGGTCCTATCTTTTTCCTAAATCTGCCTCCAAATCTCTCAGATTCCCTACAGGAATCTGGTGATCAGGGTAGGACTGAGGTAATCAGGAAAGAGGTATAGGGACCACACTCAATAGGGCAATCAATCAGCAAAGCTATACTGGAGAGCCTCAAGTGGTTGAAACTCTGAAACACCTCTGTTGTCTATTTGGTGTTGCTCTGTGCTGTTTTACTCTGTACAGTTTTTGTGATCTCCCACTATGTCTCATTAGCCTCACCAAGTGGTGGTACAGGTGAAGCAGGCAGGCTGGTCCAAGGACTTGGAAGAGGGTCCCTTGGTTCTTGGCTTCTCGAAGGACAGAAATCACACGCAAGCCAGAAAAAGTGAAAGCAGAGTTTACTGAGTAGTGTGAGTGACAGAAAATAACAAATGGAGTGTATGGGAGACTTGAAAAGGAAAAGTAAATGAGTCTTGTCCTTGGTTGGTTGGGGTTAGGGGTTGATATTGGAAAGGGGTCCAGAGTACATGTCTCTTGAGGGGACCAGGATGAGGTCCATTCAAAGGTAAGTGTCAGGTGAACAATAGGTATCATGGCAATAGGTAGGGGTATTGATGCCAGTATCAGCTGAGGCTTCTTCAAAACGAATGTCCTGGAATGTGTTTGGGATCTGGCTCTGCTTAGGTGTGATCAGGTGTTTGGGGCCTAGGACAAAACTCAAAAAATGATCAACTTCCTTGCATCCCCTTTGAAGTAGGAGTATAGCTTTTATGACTTATTCAAAGGTAAAATATTGAACATGAGTAAATGGGGCCTAACAGCAAAATAGCAGAGATAGAACCAATCTAAAATGGAGTCAGGGGTGCCTGGGTGGCTCAGTTAGTTAAGTATCTGTCTTCTGCTCAGGTTATGATCCTAGAGTCCCAGGACTGAGCCCCTCACCAGGTTCCCCATTCAGTGGGGAGTCTGCATCTCTTTCTGCCCTTTGCCCCACTCATGCTCACTCTCTCTTTCTTTCTCTCAAATAAGTATATGGGTGCCTGGGTGGCTCAGCTGGTTAAGTGACTGCCTTCGGCTCAGGTCACGATCCTGGGGTCCTGGGATCAAGTCCCACATCGGGCTCCCTGCTCAGCGGGGAGTCTGCTTCTCCCCCTGACCTTCTCCCATCTCATGCTCTCTCTCGGTCTCTCTCTCTCTCAAATAAATAAAATCTTTTTTAAAAAATAAGTAAATACATAAAATCTTTTTTAAATTTCTTTTATAAAAATAGGGGTGCCTAGGTGACTCAGAGGGTTAAAGCCTCTGCCTTTGACTCAGGTCATGATCCCAGGGTCCTGGAATGGAGCCCCACATGAAGTTCTCTGCTCAGCGGGGAGCCTGCTTTCCCACCCCACCCCCGCCTACTTGAGATCTCTGTCAAATAAATAAATAAATAAATAAATAAATAAATTTTTTAAAAGATGCCTGAAAGAGATCACCAGTAGGCAGAGAGGCAGACAGCAGAGGGGGTTGGGAAGCAGGCTCCCTGCCAAGCAGAGAGCCCGATGCGGGGCTTGATCCCAGGACCCTGGGATCATGACCTGAGCCGAAGGCAGAGGCTTTAACCCACTGAGCCACCCAGGCACCCCCTAAATAAACAAAATAGTTTTTTTTAATTTTTTAAATAATAAAATGGAGTCCCTTCAGCTTCCCTACCTCCTGGGTATTTCAGTGAACCTACACTACTGGAACTGACTTTTGTGGTTAGAGGTATAGCTGCCTGGGGAAAGAGGTCAGCCTGCCTGTCTAGTCCCCCACTAAGCAGCTGCTGGGCCTTCTAGGAATTATGGGTCCAAATAGGAAAAGGGGAGGAGTATCCACCTCTGGACCAGGGGTGGCCTGCCCCTGACCCCATCATGGGCTATAGCAAGAAGAGGTCCCCATGACCAGGCTGGTGTTTTGGGCTCCTCTGGGACAAGAGGATGTCCATGTCCCTGGGCATTAATACAACAAGTTAATAAGCCCATAAGGCCAAGATGGCAGGTCTCCCAAGCACAACAAGCAGGCTTTAGCTGTCGTCCCCCCTCAGATCTGTTGTCAAGGATGGCATTCCAGTCCCTCCCCAGAAGAACATCGAGACCCCCAATTCTTGGGCCCAGCTAGCTAAAACATTACTTAAAATAGCTAAAGTCAAAGAAGTTTATATCCGAACCCTTCCCAGGGGCCCAACGAAGGTGGCTATTTTATTAGAGGAATGTTCTAGACCACAAGATGGGTGTTGGGTCCTACTTAACTACAGCTTCTCACCAGGATGCCACCCAGAGGAGGAAAGAGCCCAGACTCTTGGGGGAGATGAGACATGACAGGGTACAGGATCCTGGGGGAAAAAGGACTGTCCCTTTGCTGGGGGAAAAAAAAAAAAGTACAGTGTCACCACTGTAAGAACTGAGATGATTTATCCTCTGCTTTGCCATTGACCTTCCAAAAAGTAGTAAAAGACAAAAAAGGCAAAGGGGAAGGCAAAATAAATAAATAAATAAATAAAGGAGGAGCTGACTCTTGGAGGATGAAATACACATCATCTCTAAGGACCCAACCCAAGAAAGCAGTCCCTCTCCCCTACCCCAGGAAATGAATATCTGGGAGGAGGATTAACAATTATCAGCTTAACTAATAAAATGGGCCCACTTTTGCTAAAAGATGATTCTGTCCTGGATATTCCTCCCAGACAGTCCCTTTTCCATTATTGGAATAGGACCTGCTGAGCAAACCTCATGAAACAAGCCAAGAACTTTTGCTATTGGTGGGCACCAGCCTTTCAGAATGACTTAACTTTCCCCTATCAGTGGAGATGTCAGTATGCCCCAGGAGCCATTGACTGAGGAAAGGCACTAAAGGAGTTTGGCCCATCCTCGCTGATTTAGTGAAAGAAGGGATACCAATTCCTGCCATTTCACCTTCCAGTTCCTGGTGCAGCCTGTGCTTAAAACCACTAAGCATAAATGAAGCTCACCATAGACTATAGTGAAACATGATTATTCCCTTCATTAGAGCTCCCCTACCAGATATCACTGCCTTAATTATTGACATTTGAGCCAAAGTTATAAATTTGGCTAATAATATGTTCTACTCAATAAAGGGGAGGAAGGCATCCTCACCCACTGCCCACATGCTGTGCTCTCTCACTTTTTTTTTTAAGATTTTATTTATTTGAGAGAGAAAGAGAGCATGAGCAGGGGTCCTACCTGGGGAGAGGGAGAAGCAGACTCTCCGCTGAGCAGGGAAACTGATGTGGGGCTCGACCCCAAGACCCCAAGATCATGACCCGAGTTGAAGGCAGATGCTTAACCAACTGAGCCACCCAGGCCCACCCATGCTGTGCTCTCTTAAAGGCACTGTGGAACAAACTTGGACTTGCTCCCAGTACCCAAGAAGTAGAATGAATCCCCTCCGACTAAATAGATAACGCCAGCCACAAATGACCATCAGCTTTAACCTGTGCTCTGTGACTGTGACTCTTCCCAGTAGCTGAAGAGCCCAATCTAGACCGCAGCTTAGCATATATTCTGCATTTCTCTTCTGAAGGGGCAGGGGGAAAAGCCCCTTATCTCATCAGAACCTAGGAGGCAATGAGAAATTGTCTTCTGACAGTTTCCCAGGGGAGGCGAGTGGGAGATGGCCTCATAGCTGCTCCTTCCAGGCCTCCCATCCTCTCATGTTCTGGGAGAATCACAAGGCATTCAGCCAACATTCAGACTGGCCGCAAGTCAAGTCTTTGCCTGCATGGCCTATGTAGATAGATACAAAGTTTCAGAGTGCCACAGCAGTCATTTCTCTACAGCTCTGGCCCCTGATTTTTTATGTATCTAGCTAAGAATTATTTTTAGATTTTTTTTTTTGGTGGTAGACAGAATAATGTCCTTGCCAAAGATGTCCAAGTCCTAATCCCCAGAACCTGTGAGTGTATTACTTTTATGCCAAAGGGGACTGTGCAGGTATGGCTAAATAAAGGTTCTTAAGATGGGGGGATTATTGAGGTGGGTCCAATGTAATCACAAGGATCTTTATAAGTGAAAGAGGGAGCAGTAGGGTCAGAGTCAGGAAGAAATGTGAGAATGGAAGCAGTGACTAGAGTGATTTATGGTCATGAGCCAAGGAATGGAGACAACCTCTAGAAGCTGGAAAGGCGAGGAAATGAATTCTCCCCTACAGTCTCCAGAAGAAACACAACCCTGTGGACACACTGAATTTGGCCCAGTGAGACCCATTTCAAATGCCTGACCTTCACAACTATGAGATAATAAATTTGTTTTAGGCTACTAAGTTTCTGGTAACTTGTTACAGCGACAATAGGAGGCTAACACAGATACTGTAATTAATTGTGTTCATAGGGGCTTATACCAAAATTGTTTTTTTTTTAAAGATTGTATTTATGTATTTATTTGACAGAGAGTGAGCAGGAGGAGGGAGAGGGAGAGAGAATCTGAAGCAGACGCTGTCCTTTGCGCAGAGCCCAATAAGAGGCTTGATCCCAAGGTGGTGGGATCATGACCTGAGCCAAAAACCAAGAGTCTGACGCTTAACTGACTGAGCCCCCCAGGTGCTCCTGATTCTGTTCTTTTCGGGAACTTCAGACAAGACCGACCGGGGCCATGAGTCCAGTAGCATGATGAGGGCTACATGGAGGATACACTTCAGCCAGGCTCCCCATGCAGAGCCAAGCCAATTAAATCACTAAACTGGGTGCAGCGAGAGGTATTGGCAGCTGCGCAATAAAGACTGTGATGCGTTCACGTATACACCACGATTTGAAAGCAAGTATTATTCAGTTAAGACGTGTAAGAGCACCAGGCTGGAGAGGAAAGTAAACCGCTGGTTACCCAGCAGCCCGCGTCATCCCTGCTTCCCGCGAGGCCCCGCCCCTTGCCCTGTTCTCGGAGACCGGAAGAGCGCATGCGCAGGACGGCGGCCATGTTGGCCGCGCGCCACTCCCGCGTTTGAGGGAAAGTCGTCGGCTCTCAGCGCCCTACCTCAGAGCGCCTACGCGGGAAAGGAGGATCCCGAGAGGGAGCCGCGGTGTTGAGGGTCGCTTCTTCCGAGAGCCCGGGCAGGCTGGGCCGCCGGGGCGGCAACGGTAGCCCCAGGGGGAGGCGTGCCTGCTAGGCCTTCCCTGGCCGCGGCGACTCCGGCTCCGGCGTCCCCCGCGCCCGGCAGCCTGCGGTTGCGTTTCCTGCGGGCGGGTGCGCGCGTGGGCACCGGCGATGGCAGTTCGGTAAGTTCTCCGCTGGAGAGAAGGACCTCTGCAGGTTCCGAGGGAGCACGCGTGTGGGACACAAAACGCAGGCGTGAAGAGATTCGCCGAAGTACCTCAGCGCCCGGAGCTTCGAGTGCTGGAGCCCCTGGGGGGCAGTGGGAGGCGGGCCGGTTGCCGTTAGCTGGAACTGAATTGAGCGCAAGTACGAGGAGTGTGGACAGGTGGGTTTTTCTTTCGGCTGTTCACCTGGAAATTCGTCCTTAAATCTGTGGCGGCAGTAAAATGAGCATCCGTGGAACCTTCATCCGCGTTCACTCCTGGCTGAGATTTTGTCTCCCGTCCTGGGTGTTGTGATGAACCGATTAACGGCAAATGGCAGACATTCGCTTCACCCCTTCGCGGTAAGCATGCATCAGGACAGCCTTCTACTGAGGACGGCGCTCCACTGCCGGTCCAAGGAAGTAGTTCCATTTTTCCGAAAGTGTCTATTAAAGTTGCCTGCCTTTAAAAAAAAAAAAAGTTAATTTTGGTTCTTGAACGTTCCTGAAGAGTGTTATTGTAAGATGTTGGCATTCCAATATGATGATGTTTTCCTGTGACTTCATATACTTACTTACTTTTAAAAAGATTTTATTTGTTTCTATGTCGGAGAGCGCAGGCCGAGGGAGAGGCAGGCTCCCCACTGAGCAAAGGACTCTGGGATCCTGACCTGAGCAGGAGGCAGAGGCTTAACCGACTGAGCCACCCAGGGGTCCCTTCCTAGGATTTCATTTAATTGTTTCTTGTAAAGTAGACTTGGGGCTAGAGCAGTACTGTCTAATACGTATATATAGTGAGGTACAGATTATACAGATGTAATTTTTTAATAATTTTGAGTAGCCAACCAAGAACAGTTTGAAGCCCTGAAATTATTTTTAGTGTGTTTAATCAACTTATCCAATTATCAATATAAATTTATAATGAAGTCAATGACTAATGTAGTTAATAGAGAACTATTAATGAGAAATTTTACATTTCTTTCCTTTTGTAATAAGTTGCTGGAAAACCCAGTGTGTATGTGGATCTCACTGTGGATGCTGAGTTTTCATTAGAAACTCGCCATCTGTATTTAGCTCTTACTGTTTTGCTTTAGAAAAAGATCTCCAAATCCAGATTGATCAAACATTCTGAAGAGTTTTTTTGAGTATCTGAATCAATTTTATTTCTAAATTCTAATTAAAATAAGTTAAGAATCTAGTCCTTCAGTCACACTAGCCACATTTCATGTTCTCAGTACCCAAAGAACCAGCCAGTGCCTAACTGCTTAGACTGCAAATTTAGACATTTGAATATTTCTTTTTTTTTTTTTTAAGATTTTATTTATTTATTTGTCAGAGAGAGAGAGAGAGTGAGAGCGAGCACAGGCAGACAGAGTGGAAGGCAGAGTCAGAGGGAGAGAAGCAGGCTCCCTGCGGAGCAAGGAGCCCGATGCGGGGACTCGATCCCAGGACGCTGGGATCATGACCTGAGCCGAAGGCAGCTGCTCAACCAACTGAGCCACCCAGGCGTCCCACATTTGAATATTTCTGTATACTTTGTGTTGTAGCTCATCGGGAGGTGGGGAAGTGCAAGTTGTCCCATTGTTTATTAGGAATGAGAAGCATTTAGTCAAGGTGCACTTCTCTCATAGTCACAAATTTTTTTGAGGTAATCCTTGGGTGATACTTGGCAACAGGGTAATCTGTTTCCTAACAGCCTTTCATCCAAAGGTCTCACCTCGTTTGTCAGTCTTTGCCTCAGTCTGTTTTTACGTGGGGGGGGCGGGGGGGCCAGGTTTTTCTTAATTCTGTCATTCCTTCTCCAGTCTTTAGCTATGCAGCTTTCTTTCCCCACCTCCCCTATCCTCTACTTTTTTTCTTTTTGGAATATCACAATATATTCTTGGACTTTTCTTTCATTCACTATTATTT
The DNA here is from genome assembly GCF_009829155.1 of Mustela erminea. Taxonomy (NCBI): domain Eukaryota; kingdom Metazoa; phylum Chordata; class Mammalia; order Carnivora; family Mustelidae; genus Mustela; species Mustela erminea. Next base: position 7,212,192 of record NC_045614.1, read on the forward strand.
TGACACTGAAACTGTCGCACATTTGCCCAAGGGTAGTCCTTTTGAATCCTGTGTTCCTTCAACATGAATCCTTTTAGTCTTTAAACCCTATTAGTCTTTAGGTGTAAGATAAATCCCCAGTTCACTTTGTACTTTTTTTTTTTTTAAGACTTACTTATTTGAGAGAGAACAGAAGGAAGAGGGGCAGAGGGAAAGAGAGAAGCATGTGGAATAGGATGTTGAATGGAAGACACTAGACACAAATTAATGCATGTCATGATTTTATATGAAGTTCAAAAACAGGCAAAATTATAGTGTTAGAAGTCAGAATAATGCTTCCATTTGGTGAGGAGAAAGGAATAATTTAGATGAGGCATATGAGTGCTTAGGGGTGGAGAAATTCATGATAATGTACTGTACACTTGTAACTCTACACTTGTTTGAATAATTCAACAAAATGTTTGAAAAATGAACTCTATAATTTCCAAGTGTTTGAAATGATCAACAAAATGAACAAAAGCATAAGTAAAAAAAAAATAATAGTATAAATAAGGAATTTTTAAAAGGCGAATTTAGGGGAAAACTAAGAGGTGTGAGGTTTTTTAAGAAAAAAAGATAAACTTTGGGCACAATCTGATTTAGCATTCTACCTACGCAACATTTTATACCCTCTGGTAAAACTTAGGGGATTGGTCAGATCGCTTGCATGAGTGTTACTAAGCTGCCAGTGAAATAGAGCAGTATCTGAAATATATACTGAGTTTATTTTGTTTACCATGGAATTGTTCCAGTGCTTTGGATCAAAAGTTAACTATCACTTTTTAGGCAAATCAGATGTCAGTTTTTTAAGAGCCTTTTGAAATGGTTATTTTTCTATTCTGTCTTTATTTTTTGCAGAGCTAGTACTGAGTTTGCCTAGAAATCCTTGGGTGTATCTCTGTGTGTGTTGGGGAAGGCAGAGGATAATATTCCTTATCTGTTCCTATTTTCCCCCAGCACTGAACACCAACTAATAGGATGTGGATTTATTGTTTAGTATCTGCTTACCTTTAGAATGTGAAAAATGTAAGGTATTGGGGATTTTCTGTTAGTTCACTGTGCTCTCCTCAGTGCCTAGTGTATTATGTAGCAAAGGGAAGGACCTTCATAAAAATTTGCTTAATGAATGAAGGCAAAAGCCGATATAAAGACTTGAAGGAAGGCAACTGGGCCTATGTGATTTTGCCAGCTGGAGGAGTGCAAAGATGTCTGAATTAAACATTTTGTGCTAGGGATCCTCATGAACACCCTAGTGCTCAGCAGTGCAGTAGGACTGAAAAGATTCATGCTATTAAACCCAGCATGACAGTTTATAAAATACAGATCAGAATCAGCAGAGGGATGAGACATGTGGGATTAATTCCAGAACAAGACAGGCATAAGCATCCAAGTGTCTTTCCCCAGCACAGTCAAATGGGCATTGCACAATATTCCTAGTAATAATGTGTAACATCACATGTGAAATATGGCCAACCAAGGAAGCTCACACAGTATATTAGATTATTCAGTTGTACTGCTAGAACAAAAAATATTATAGATTGGGTGGCTTACAAACAACAGAAATTTCTCACAGTTTTGGAGACTGGGAAAATCAGGATCAAAATGGCAGCAAAGTGGTGTCAGGTGAGGATCTCCTTATTGGTTAATAGAAGGCAGTCTTCTCACTGTGTTATCACATGGCAGAAGGAGCGAGGTAGGTCCCTGGGGTCTCTCATAAAAGGCACTCATCCCATCATTACCTCTCAAAGGCCCCCATCTCCAGAAACCATCACATTGGGAATTGGGTTTCAATGTATGAAGAGGCAGGGAAGTGCAGACATTCAGTCTATAGTCCCTGAGCTTTGGTGTCCAGGTTTTTATTGTGGGTCAGTCCTGTAGGCATGCACCCCCAAATGACTGACTGCAGCCACTTAAGCTCCAGCTGGAATTCAGACTGTTAGAACATTGCCCAGAGCCTCAGGCATAAAACAGATGTTCACCATAAATCACATTGTTAGCATAAATTATCAGTCCAACTGGCAGACGAAAACATTATCATGCTGGGTATTCCATGGACTCGGATTGTCTCCCACAGCCCCACCAAGAGTAGGTCTGAAGACAGCTTTTCTCAGGAAGGTGCAGGATTTGAGCACCCAGACCTGCTGAGTTAGTCATTTCTTGCACACCATTTTATAATCGTTGTCCAGGTATGTTGGCAAATCACAAAAAGCTCGGGAGTTCAGGCTTATGATATAGAGTAACCTGTATTCAGGTTACTGGTCTTCCTAATTGGTGATCTTGGGCCAGTGACTGACTGCTGCTGTCTCAGTGTAGGTTGCCTCAACTGTGGAATGACAGTAATGATAATTGTGTTGATAATCATATGAGCTACCACTGCTTCTGGCACATGATAGGTACTCAGTAAATGACGATTGTTATTTGTATTCATGTGGTAAACTCTACAATTTTTAATGGCTTTCACATAATGTAATTTCATTTTCTACAGAGAGCTAATAAATGATGCTTCATGAAAGCTGACTAATGCTTATTTCTTAAAGACTGATGTTGTGTGGCAGGGTTCCACTGCTGCTTAATAAAGAAGAATTGAGATTGGCCTCTAAACTCAGACACTGTCTTGAAGGACTTTGAGAACAAGAAGGGTTCAGGCAGATTTTACTGTCTTACCTACAGGATGCCAGCCATTGATCTTTTCTCTTGTGGTAAGTCCTTATTGTTGCTCCTGTCAGAGACTGTTTTACTGGGCCTATAAACAGCCTGTCTTGTGGTCAGGGTCTAAGCAATCCTGTTTCTATGCTGTCTAGGAGAGGGGCTTGAGTAGATAAGAACATCCTGATGTCTATATCCTGAGATTTGGGAAGCAGGGGTGAGGATGGGTATTTTTGTGGGGGAGGGTCTGCTTAATCACATGATGAGATTCACTATTGTTGGCCAAAGAAAACAACAGCTTTACCTCTCTGAACTTTAAATTTCTTTTTCCATAAAATGGAATTATTAAACTCTCCTTCCAAAGCTGAGAACCCTTTTTCCGACTTCAGATGAAGCAGGCTGCTTCGGTATTTCATGGCAACAGCATGTGTGTCAATTTAGAATCAGTGTGGAGTAGCTTCTAGCCTAAGTGGGAATTTCGGGAGCCTAGGTTCTCAGGTTTTATTTCCTCTCCCCAAGGTCACCTTTCTCAAGACTTTTTCTGTCTTGGTGAGGAGAAGTCAGAAGGAGAAAGGATAATGACCAGGTGTCTAACAAATTTTTCTCGCGTAAGTAGGAAATTTATTCTTTTATAAAAGTACATGCTTCTTCCTACGAGGTAGATATGTTTTCTTGTAATGGAACAGTTTCTTTATGTATACAGGGCCTGTCTAGGGACTGAGTAGCCAGTTACATTTTCTCAGGTTTTAGGACTTTTTATGCAGTTGACAGAGACGTAGGGAAATGATACTGTTATCCCAGTGTTTACTAATTCAGTCCAGCTCCCATCCATGCTGATTGTGTGCTCTCAGTGTGCTGTGATACATTGTAAGGGAGTGGACATGTGTTTCTCAGAATGTGTGCTGTTGCTAGAGGAATGATTCATTTATTTGCCAGCATTTATGGTGTCTGTAATGTACTCAGTCAATAGGGAAGATTAGAAAGTGTACAGTGTATTTGTGGTGAGATGCCTTCAGCTGGGTGAAAGAGGTGCTCTTAAAGTTATATGACTGGATGAGGTCCCCAGTGAATATGTGTGGATAGGAGAAGCCCTGGGAGAGATGATGGGAGAACATGGAACACTATCTAAGCTTTGGGTCTCCCATTCTCTTTCTCCAGTGAACATGGGTTTAGATGGCAACTACCTGATGCTGGGATGTTTGTGATGGGTTTAGGACCCATCACCCATGACCTTTGAGGATGTGGCTGTGGAATTCACCCAGGAGGAGTGGTCTTTGCTGGATCAAACCCAGAGAGGGCTGTGCAGCGATGTGATGCTGGAGAACTACAACAGTCTGACTACAATAGGTAAGGTTGGTGCCATGCCTTTGTTTAGCTTTTTCTGGAACAAATCTTTCTTAAGTGACTATATTCTAGGCTCTGTGCTGACTAATGGGAGTGCAGTGGTAAAAAGAGCAGATATTGTTTCTGTTCTTGTAGATCTTACCTTGACATGGCTTCCTCTTGAAAATGAAAATTTGTTTGTTGCTCTGGTTTTATTTTCTCTATGGATTGAAAGGCTTAGGACTTCAAAAATGTTTCTGAATACAAGTTTGAGCCTGGGTTTCAGGGGAAAGATCAGCACCCCTTTTGGTGAACAGTGAGAGAGTATGTGTTTGCATTTTAGTTTCATTTGAAAGTTTTTTGGTCTGAAAAACAAAGTTTATTGGTTTGAAAAGGTTGTCACAAACATTGTATTGTTTCTCAAGTTATACCTGACAGTATTTGGTATCCCTGGAGAGCAGAATCTTGGTCCTGACTTAAGGATTTGTCATCCCTTGCATGTTCTTGTATCAAGCTTTTTTCTCTGAGAGCCAGGTACCATACGTGCAGACCAGGTCTGATCTTTCAGGTGGAGCAAAAAGGAGAGCAGAGGGTAGTAGGAAGGGTTCTGAGGGGTAAAGGAAAAGGGAGAGATGATTTCTTTATGAAAAACAACAGGAGTCCATGAGACCTGCAGTCTTTTTGGAAACATTAAATAGGAAGCTTTTGAAGATGGATTTTTCCTGAGAATGCTGGTCCCTTTGATTTCTGTGGTTCCTTGGGTACTTTAGACTTTAACTTTTCGTCCACTTTTCTGAAACTTCCTTTTGACCTGACGGATCTACTTCTTTAAATTTTGCATTTAGCTCTTTATTCATTTCCTTTCATTCTTTGCTTTCCTGGTCACACTGCTTTCTGTTCACCATTAGTTTCAACATTTATAGAATCATTTCTTAGAAAATCACCTACCAACTTCACCAGCACCTTATTATTGCCAAACTCTTAATATAGTCAGAATTCTCAATCTCTGTATATTCATTTCTTTTTATTTTATATTTCAAGTCAGTCTTCGAAAGTAAGTAGAAATTGGCCTCTTTTCTTTTTTTTCCTAACACTTTCCTTCCATCATTTATTTCTCCAAGACCTTAATGTTTTTTTTAATCTTATTTCAGATTGGGAGATTTGTCTTAATACCAAATGGTCAGCACCTCAGCAGAATATTTTGCAGGGGAAAACACCCAATGTGGTAGAAATGGTAAGATCGACAGTGTGTAATTCCTTGCCTTCCACACCAGTGGAAGATTGGAAATTCCATAAGATAGAAAAGCAACATGATAACTGTAACAGCTAGTGTTACTCATCCCAAAAGAAACTTTCCTCACAGGTTTCTGAGCCTTAAGAATTTGACAAACCCTTTAAATACATAATTGAGATAAAGTTTTGGGTAAGTAATTTCGTCTCAGTGGTTACAGCTTACAGCTAAACTCTGTAAGAATCCTTGTGAAAGTAAAGACTACAACAGAACTTTTTAGCAGAATGGTCACTTCATTCTGCTTGAAAGCACTGAGGTCTGGAACCATGCATTGCATGCAGTGAAAATGGAAGAAAAAAATACAAAAAACTTCAGTCATACTCATTTATTTCCTGTGTAGTATAACAGAATTCAAGGCAGAGGGGAGGATCTCTGAGTGTAATAAAGCTGGAGAACTTTCATAAGTCGTGACTAATCTCTTCATCAACAGGAGAGAAGCCATATTGGAGAGTAACTGTTGAATTTTCACCATTGGGAAGAAGCCTTGAGTGAACACTCCTTTAAGGTTTATAGAGTACTCACATTAGAAAGAAAACTTGTGAGTGCAACCAGTGTGTAAAAGCATTCACAAAGAACTCTGCCCTTAATCTACACAATAAGACCGATAATGGAGAAAAGCCTCCTAAGTGTAATCAGTGTGAAACAGGTTTCAGCCAAAATCCATATCTGGTTCACAAGAAAACTTACACTCAAAAGAAACCCTATAAATGCACAGACTGTGGGAAAGGCATTCCTTCTTCCTTACACCTTAGAGAATGTGTAAGAATTCATAGTGAAGAAAGGCCACATACCCTTAAAGAATGTAGGAAAGCTTTTTCTCATTCTACAAGCTTTTTTGTACATACGCAAATGAACAATAGAAAAAAGTCTTAAAACATTGTAAGAATGTGGGAAAACCTTTATTTGATCTTGTCTTATTCATCATTTAAGAACTCATAGTGAACTGATGCCTATGGAATGTAAGAAATTTGAGAAAGCCATTCCTTGTTCCCCAAACCTTGCTTAAATTATACAACTTCATATGAGAAGCATTGTGTTTTCAAGGAGTGTAGTAAAGAGTTTACTTGTTTCCCAAAACTTAATACTCACATGTGAGTTCACACTGGAGAAAAACCATATGAGTGTAGTAAATAACTTGGAAACCTTCACCGATTCTGCAGGTCTTATAAAACACAAAAGAACTCACACTGGAGAGAAGACTTAGGAATGTAAGGAATGTGGAAAAGGCTTTGTTAGTTCCTTACTGTACATTTAAGAACTCACACTGGCAAGAAACCTTATGTTTGTAAGGAAAGTCGGAAGGCCTTTAGTAACTCATCTTGCTTTAAAAGTCACATGCAAACTCTAAAACCCTGTAATGGTAAGCAGTGTGGGAAAGCCTTTATTTGATCCTCATTTCTTATTCAACATTTAGGAACTCACAGTATAGAAAGACCTTTTGAATGTAAGGAAATATGGGAAATCATTTAGCTATTCCTCATACTTCAGTCAACAAAACACATACTGGAGAGAAGCCATGTAGATGTAAAAAATGTGAGAGAGCCTTCACTGTTTCATCAGGCCTTATAGTACAAATGAGAGCTCACACTGGTGGATGACCTTTTGAATGTAAGGACTGTGGGAAAGCCTTTACTCAGTCCACATACCTTTTTTCTTTTTAAGATTTTATTTAGTATTTGTTAGAGCACAAGGAAAGAGAGCAGCCGGCAGAAGGAGGAGCAGACTCCCCGCTGAGCAAGGAGACTGATGCAGGACTCAATCCCAGGACTCTGGGATCATGACGAGCTGGAGGCAGATACTTAACCAACTGAGCCACCCATGTGTTTCTCAGTCCACATATCTTATCAACATTTAAGAACTCACAGTGGAGAAAATCCATGCATAGATGAGGAATGTGGGAAACCCTTAACTACGACATGCCTTACTGAATGTATAATATTTCACTCTTGAGAGAAGCTTATGCTTGCAAAGAATATGGGCAAGTCTTTAAACTTTCTCTTAGAAAGCACAGACTAATTCACAGTGAAGGTAACCTTATTAATGAGGAATGTAGGAAACCTTTAGCTCTGCCTTATACTTTACTAATTTGGCTGTGATTTCACAGGTATGAAAAATCTTCTATAAAAAAAATTTTCATCCCCCCACTTTGGGAAGCTATGAAAGCACACATTAAGAGAGATCCCATGCATGAAAGGGTTATAAAAAAGCCTTTGATTGTTCTTTATTAGGAAACATAATTTACACTGGAGAGGAACTGTAAAGTATAATTGTAGGGAATGTGGAAAAGACTATGCCAATTGATGTTACATAATAAGATTCTTTGTGAATGTAAAAACTGTTTTCAGTAAGTATCTTACATATATTTATAAAAATTAAAGTCCTAAAGGGTTTTATAAGTGAAAAACCTTTGTGGGACACCTGGGTGGCTCAGTCAGTAAAGTGTCTGCCTTTGGCTCGGGTCATGATCCTCAGGGTGCTGGGATCAGAAGTCCCATATCAGGCTCTCTGCTCAGCGAGGAGCCTGCTTCTCCCTCTGCCTGCCGCTCCCCCTGCTTGTGCACTCCCTCTCTCAAATAAATAAATAAAATCTTTTTAAAAATCGTTTTGTTACAAAAGATTTTTTAATAAAAAATCCATAAATAAAAAAATGTTAAAAAAAATTGGGGAAAGTTTTAGAGTACAAATCTTTAGTTACTGCATACAGAAAAATTGATACTGGAAAAGAAAGCCCATTGTTTAAAATGAGTTGTGTCTGTGTGTGTGTATCTTTTCTCAAAGTAGACCAGTAGTTTTAAAGACCAGTGATGTTGAACATCTTTTCACGTACTTGTCATCCATTTATCTTTGGTGAAATGTATGTTCAAATATCTTTTTTCTTGTTGTTAGAGGGTTTATTAAGGTATAATTGCCATGCATTAGTCTACATATGTTAAGTGTATGACGTAAGTTTTGATACATACACGCATCCATGAAATCTCTCACTAGCAATGAACAAATAGAATTTGAAATTGCAAACACAATACTATTTATAGTAGCACAACAAAATATGTGCATCATCTATATAGGTAAAACTACAAAACTGTCATGAATGAAATCAAAGAACCAAATAAATGGAGAGAGATTTAATGTTCATGGATATGGTCTATATTGTCAAGATGTTAGTTCTTCCCAATCTAATTGATTCAGTCCAATCAAAATTCCAACAATTTATTTTGTGGATATTGACAAACTGATTCTTATGTTTATATGGAGATGCAAAGATGCAGAATAGACAACACAATATTGAAGGAGAACAAAGTTGGAGGTCTGAAACTACCTGGCTTCAGGACTTAATAGAAACCTACATCAAGTCAGCTGGTGTTGGTAAGTGAATAGACAGATTGATGGAACACAACAGATTGCTGAGAAATAGGCCCACATAAGTAGTCAGCTTATCTTCGACAGAGGAGCAAAGGCAGTAGAATGGAGTGAAGATAATTCTTTCCAACAAATGAGACTGGAACTATTAGACATGCACATAAAAAAGAATGAATCTAGACACTGAACACTCCACAAAAATTAAAATGCATTGTAAACCTAAGTGGAAAATACACAACTCCTAGAAGATAACATAGGAGAAATCTTAAGTGTCCTTGGATGTAGCAATACCTTTTTAAATAAAAAACTGAGAGCTTGATCCATAAATAATTGATAAACTGGACTTCATTAAAATTAAAAACTTAGGCTCTATGAAAGCCCTTGTTAAGAGTGAGAAGACAAGCACGGGTTGAGAGAAAATCTTTGCAGAAGACACATTTGGATTAAAGGACCATTATCCAGCATATGCAAGGAAGTCTTAAAACTCAACACTAAGAAATAGCCTATCAAAAATGGGTCAAAGACCTTAACGGACACTCCTCCACAGAAGATGTAAAGATTGCAAATAAGCATTTATGAAAAGATGCTCCACATCATATCATACAGAAAAGTACAAGTCAAAATGAGATACCACCACATATCTGAGAATGCCCTAAATCTGGAACACTAATAGCACCAAAAACTTCTTTGCTGGTGGGAATACAAAATTGTACAGCTGCTTTAGAAAAGTTTGGTGGTTTCTTACGGAACTAAACATACTCTTACCAGATGATCCAGTATCCATGGTCCTTGGTATTTACCCAAAGAAGTTGAAACTTATGTTCATTCAGAAACCAACACATGCAAGCTGTTTCAGGGGTTTTTCTTTGTTTGCACATGAATGTTTATAGCAGTTATATTCCTCATTGCAAAACTTATGTAGGTGAATGAATGTCTTCAGTAGGTAAATGAATAAACTGATGCATCCAGACAATGGAATATCCAGCACTTAAAAGGAATGAGCTAACAGGCCTTGAAAAGACTTGGAAGTACCTGAAGTGCATATTACTAAATTACTAAACCAGATGCAGGTGTGAGTCTACAGATATCTCTGGGCCTTTGTCTTTGGAGCCACCTTGAGCTGTGTGAGTTTTCCCAGGTAAGGCCCTGGTCTTTGTAGGGCAGAGATAATCCATTCATTCCCTTTGTATCTTGTCCAAATTCCTGACTCATGATCTGTGAAAATAGAATGGTGGGGAGTCCACACCAGCAGTTTTCAAGTTTTCGATCTTGGGACTCTCGCATACTCTAAAATTGAGCATACAAAACATTGTATCTTTTGAGTATTTGACATATTAGAATTTAAGACAGATTTTTCAAATATTTATAATTCATTTCATAATGTACATATTTATGAAAAATAACGGAGTTGAAAACCAAAAAAATGTGAGAAGTGAGAGTCTTCTCTTAACCAAACTTGAGTAAGTCTCCTGAACCTTTTCCTACGTCTGTCGGTACACTTAACCAAATCCAGTTTTAACAAGAACCCTGCTGAGTCAGTTTAGCAAGCTTTCCCTCATCCTCCACTATCCTTCAGGTGATTTCTAGTCACCCTGGCCTGTCTTCAGCAAAGATTCTGTTAGGTCAGTTCAGCCAGAATCCCTAAACCCCTCTTGTTTCCTCTTAGTAATTTTCCATCCTCTGACCCCTATTCTGCTCCTTGCCTGTAAGTTCCCACTTACCATGCTGTATTTGAGCTTGAGCCCATTCTCCCCCACTGTGAAGTCTTGTTGCAGTGGTCCCTGTACCTGTCACGATGGCTGAAGCAAAGTCTGCCTCACCATTTTTAACAGGTGTCATTAAGTATTTTTTTTTCCTTTCCAGATGAGTGACAAGCTTGGCCAAAAGATCATTTCATCTAGCTTAATTAATGAGAACTGGAGTCTCATAGGCGCTTCTGCATTCAGTTTTTTGCCTTATTTTAGATGAAGTATATATAGAAAATTTGGCTTTAGTGAGATACATAGGTAGAAAAAAGTATTTCAGATAATTTTGGCTCTTTGATACCTTTTGATACCCAAAATTCAACTAATAGTCGTTTCTTAAGGATTTAATTGCACTGTGGAGTATGAAATTCTATGAGTGAACTCTTCCTATTCTATTAAAATCCATTGATTTTTTTTTTTTTTTTGCAGTTTGGATATTTTACCCATACATGATTTTGTACCTTCATGTGTCACTTGTATAGAAAATAGTTCACTACATTATGCATATTTTTCAAATGTTGACTTGCTATCCAGCATCAAGCATCATGCAGTAGTATAATTTGATCATAGCAGAAAGATTTGTAAATGTTGATAAACTGCCAACATTATGGTTGCAGGTATATATATTTTCCAGATTTTTTCTCATGCCTCAAGGGCATTTTTAAGGAAAATTGGGCTTTTTGTTTATCATGAGTATGTGCCAACGAAGAATACAGTGTTTGTGGCACTTGATGCCACTGCCTTGATTTCTGCCAAGGAGCCAGCATTTTATCCACCATTGCTTCTGTGTCATCAATATAAACGTCAACATGATGAAATGGCAAATCATAGAACTATTATAATAATAGTTTTGACCTCACAGACTGCCTGAAAGTGTCTTGGGGTCTCTCAGTCTGGCAACAACATTGTAAGAACTGCTGTTAGTATGTTTGGGGTGGTTTGTTACACAGCAATAATAATCATAACAGACTTACTCTCTTTTTTTCTTTTTTATGATTAGTCTCTTCAGTGGTTTAGACAGCTAACTGGGAAAATTCCAGGGTCCCACTGTGCTTCAGAATTTGGCTTGCTTTTTGCCTAGGTAGAGCTTGGGTGTTAAGGCCTCAGACTGAAGCCTGGCTGCAGGAGTGTGGATCCTGCCCTTGTTGCCTTTGAGCTATGTGTTTGGGGTATTTACCTTAGCCTCTCCTAAGCCTCATTTCCATTTGCTAAATGAGATCATTAATAAGGGAAATGATTGGTTACCAGATGTCAGTGGAAACTTTCTAACAGTCATGCCCTCAACAGGGGCTGGTTAGAGCTCCCAGTTAGTTTGCACTTACTGTATGCTGTGAAATGCCCTGAAGGCTTTCCATGGATTGAGTCATTTCATCTTCATTACAACTCTGAGGAGCCACTGTTCTTATTCTACTTATGTGATTTATGTGACATGAAATATGCACCATCATTTCTGGTGGATTCTAGCTCAGTGTTTTCAGTTTAAAGCATCCAGTGTTTTGAGCTAACAGAGGAACCCTAGCCACTGACTCCAGGCTTTCTGGTCTCATCGAGATTAGCAGCAGCTAAATTCTGTTCCTCTGGGTTCTGTATTACAAGTGGCCAGATTTTCGGAATTATTGTGTTCCCCTCAGTAGAGAACTCACAATTCAATTAGAACACAGATTCCACACAGAAACCCACTGTTGATGTTGCAGCTGACCCAGAACTGCCAGCAGAACTGAATCTGCCCTTCCTCTCAAAACATGGCCATCTACTAATTGCAAAGAATGTGAAACATACATTCAGGCAAAAGTGATAGCAGATAGTCATAGGCTGGGCCTTGATAGGAGTGAAAACTAGCCCATGGTTTTGCAGCTGTGACTGAATAATTTTTATGAGTTTTTTTAATAATTTCAATAATTTTTATCTCATTTTCAGTTCTCCCATTTCGTTTCCCTCTCGTTGTGGAAATTACACAGGCAATTTCATCCTTCCAATTGTACATGCACATTGTGCATAGTCTTGTTAGGCATCAGATATTCGGAATATAACCATGATAATAATTAAGCACATGACTTTACTCTTAAGCCACTTACTCTGCAGATCCGAAAAATGAACATGAAAACCCCCGTGGCTGGCACCAGAGACCTTATTCTGGTACGATTTTACTATGATTTAATCATACCAGAATACGGCTGACCTTTTTGCTTCTCATTTTGCTTTTTAGTAATCATTCTTCAAATTCAGAGTCACAAATAGAAGGGATATTTTTCTCCACTGTTTCGGCACCTGTAACAGTAAAAATGATTTAATTTCAGATTGTCACAGTTATATGTGTTGGTTTTCAGGAATTTCCCAAAAAATGCAAAATTAATTAAAATTGAGTCTGACCTCGGTGGGGACTTATTTTGGTTAGGAAGATAGGAGGGCTAGTGACCTCACATGTGAATCCATAATGGCTTAGAAGTGAGGTTTATGCCCCTTTTCCTTTGTCGCTCAGTCACTTTTTCGGTTTGGGGGAACTCCTCCTCTTCCCCTTGGAGAGATCGTGTAGCGTCAAGGACGGCTCTGAGATCAAATTGCTCCACTCTTCGCGTTGCCCCTTTACTCTTTTTTAATCCCTGCACCTAAGATGGGGCGCAAACTTACCATCCCAGATCAAGTGTGGTTTGCCCTACGGACTGAGCCAGCCAGGAGTTCCCCCCTTTATTAAAGGAATACAAAAACTCCCCTTGTCCTTCTACCCTGCAGCGCCTCCTTGGCCAATCTCCCAGCCCCTGCCTTCTCTGCACAGCAGCGCCCCAGGGTGGATCAGTGGAAAGTCACAGTCTCTGAGGGCGCCGGGCACAGCCTGAGGCCGGAAGCGGAAGTGCACCCTGGCTGTAGCCCAGGTGTGGGTCTGCGGGTTGGAGGGGGCTGTGCGGCATTGCGGCGAGGTCAAGTGGACGGTTTCCAGCGCCAACAGCTTCGAGGCCACGGCACTTCTGGGCCTCATGGTGCCCCTCCGCACCAGGACTCCCGGCCATCCCTCTCTTTCCTACCTGGGCCTTGACCCCCTTCCATCTGTGGCCACTCGGGACATCGGGCCGAGAGGAGGCGGGTGGGGATGTGGTCAGGGCGTGCCGGCGAGGACTTCAACCCATCCCCCGTACTCCTCTCTTTAAAGTTCTCCCCCAAATTAAGAGTTATTTTTCCTCAAGAAAATGCTCTTTTCTGTCTCACTTTTTGCGTTAACGGCATTACCTTGAAATACTTATCACTAAGATCTTCCCTACCCCCCCCCACCCCGGACCCCGACCTGGCTTGGATTTGTGCAGATGGATCTTAGTCCCCTGTAGACAGACGGATGATTGAATTGCTCCCCTCTCTATGGGGTTGTGCATGTTTCTTCCCATTTCTGCGCCAGGTCGTATTTAGAGGTAAAGTTGTGGGGTCATGTGTAGAATGTCCAATGGTATTGTCAACCACCCCAGGCCATGGGGCTTCGTCTGTTTTGAACCTTCAGAGTGTTTATTTTCCATCCAGCAAGCTGTAGATCTCTTTGGTTTTCAGATAATTTACCTGTAGATTCTTGGATGTTTACATTATAACAGTCATGTCATCTGTGAATAATGACAGGTTTATTCTTCCTCTGTAATCTTACAACCTGTTATGTCTCCCTATCCTTGTCCCCCCAACCCCATCCCACATTTTCCCTAACACTCCCTAATACACAACACTGGCTAAGACTTAAAACTCGACTAGAGGAGCCACCACTGCCTTTCTCTGTGTCTCAAAGGCCCTCTGCTTATCGCTAGGAAGTTAGATGTTTGTGGGGGGGAGGGGGAAACAACCCCATCCCAGGACCCTGAGATCATGACCTGAGGTGAAGTCTAGAGTGGGATGCTCAACCAACTGAGCCATGCAGACACCCCTTGAATTGTGTTTGTTTTATAGAATTGGCTAAGATTATTTTTAAGTTCTGTGAAATGTTGACTATTGCAAGACATTTATACTGTGTCACTGAGATGATCATAGTTTTCTTTGATCTATGAATTAGACAAATATTAGTAGATTTTCTGTTAAGCATCTCTGATATTCCTGGAATAAACGCAACTTGGTTGTGATGTATTAACATCATTTATTGATGTATTTGGTTTGACCTTTAGGTTGTTTATATCTGTTCATTAATGAAATTGCCTATCATTTAGGTTTTTTTTTTTTTACTATGGCTGTGTAATGCTTACTGTCAACATTATACCAGTCACAAAGAATGTTCTTCCCTTTAATACCTTTAGTCAAGGTAATCCCTTTGAGTAACACAGACTGTTTTGTAAAGTTGTTTAAAAAAGAGGCGTATCCGTTTCCTCCTTTCTCCCTTGTGGTAATTGTATAAGGTATTGTAATAGAATAATCAGAATGCAAACGTGACATTTTGGGGTCATGCAGAATTCTGGAGTTTTGCATGATGCCTAAATTTCTAAATAAAACCTTCTAAATATATAACTCTTTCTTTATAGAGTCAGTAAGTTACTATCTCTGCTAATGTTTAGTAATATACAAATATGTGATGTAACCAGAGTCTTCATGAGTATGTCTGATTCCTGTAAATTTTGAGTCCGATTGGAATTCTCTCCTCTTCAAATGGCAGAACCAACTTATACAATCCAAGCCTAGTAGGGTTTTTTGTGTGGTGAAATTTAAATGTCTGGCTCTTCATTTTGTTTTATATTTTGTTTTGTTTTAAGATATCTGTCCAGGCAGTAAGTTTCTGGGGCTGGGGAGGTGAGAAATCTCTCTGAGGAGGTCAGCAATAGCCCCAGTTATTTCAAGTTTTTCTGCATTTTTTTTTATTGTGAAGAAAAATATATATAACAAGGGGTGCTTGGGTGGCTCAGTTGTTTGGGTGTCTGACTCTTGATTGTTGGCTCAGGTCTTGATCTCAGATTTGTGAGTTCAGGCCCCACCTTGGGTTCCATGCTGCATGTGGATCCTACTTTAAAATATATACATACATACACGTGTGTATACATCTGTGTGTGTGCATGTATGTGTGTACACATGTATCACATGTGTGTTACATACATATATATGAAAACATAAAATTTGCCATTATAAGCATTTTAAAAATAAAATTCAATGGCATTAATGACATTCACAATGTTGCATAGCCCTCAATGCCTGGTTCATTTTTTGTAATTTTAATACTACTTGGTTTGTTTATTTCTGTAGAGGCATTTTTTGTAAATTTTATGTCTCAAGAAATTGATGGATTTCCTGTGAGTTTTGAGCTCGATTGGCAAAATTAATCATAATATTTTATATGTTTAATCTCTGTAGCATTTATAATTGTATGGGGGGGTGTTTAATTTTCTTTGAGCCTTCTCCCTTCTTGAATAATCTTGCATGATTTCTTCCTATTTTATCAATTTCAAAAGGCCAAAATTTTTTTTTTGCTTGATTGATCTCTACTTTTTTTTTTAATTTATTTATTTTAGAGAATGCACAAGTGGGAGGAGCAAAAGGCAGAGGGTGAGAGAATCTCAAGCGTACTCTATGCTCAGTGTGGAGCCCAGGCAGGGCTCGATCTCACGACCCTGAGATCATAGTCTGAGCTGAAACTAAGAGTTGTTGGCTGCTTAATTGACTGCACCACCCAGGTACCCCTACTTTTTGTTTTCTAGTTCTTCATTTCTTTTTCCTATCTTTTTTCCTTTAACTTTTCTTCTTTTGGGATTTTTTTTCTCAATTCTTTAACTGGAAACTTAGGTTAATTCTTCACTTTTCTCTAATGTAAATATATAAAGCCTACTTTTTTTTTTCCCTAAGGCCTGCTTTAGCTGCAGCTTACAAGATTTGGTAGTTAGAATTGATCGATAATCATAGTATTACATATTTTCTAATTCCAGTTTAATTTATCAATTATATATTTTATTCATGAGTTACTCATAAAGATGATGTTCTCTAAACTCCAAATGTATGGCTTTTAATATTAGATCAAACCATGTGAACCTGCTAAGTTTCCACCATTTTTTTATCTACAGAAATGGCAGTGTTGGGGCGCCTGAGTAGCTCAGTTGGTTTAGCGTCTGCCTTTGGCGCAGGTCGTGATCCCAGGGTCCTGGGATCAAGCCCCACATCAGGCTCCTTGCTCAGTGGGGAGCCTGCTTCTCCCTCTCCCTTTCTCTGTGCCAGATAAATAAATAAAATCTTTTTAAAAATAAATAAATAAATGTCAGTGTCATATGGCTCAACATAATAGTCTTCTTTTTTAACTGAATTTCATTTTGGTCAAGGAACATATCTGTATATAAATCCCTCAAAAGCTTTAAAACTAGTGCTCACATCGCAGCATATATACTAAAATTGAAAGCTTTAAGACTGGCTGTATATTATAGGAAGAGAGCTAGTTTTTATAAATACTCCACTTGTGCTTGAAAAAAAATATGTGTATTCTCCATTTATTGAGTGTAGTGTTTGTGTTTTAGGTGTGAAAGGGTCCGTGGACAAAAGGATGAGACCGATACAAAGCGAAAGTTAAGCAGGGCTTTATTTCGTGCCAAGCATCAAAAACCAGAACCAAACGTTGGGGGTCACCTTTCACAAAGGAAAGTGACAACCTTCTATTCTCATAGGCTAGTTTTTATAGAGTAAAAGCCACATAGTTGAGCCTGGCCAATGAGAATGCTGCACACAGAAAATGTCACACAATCATGCTGGGTTTCGTACTGGCAGCCAATTAGATTACATTTTACCCCATGATAGTCACTTAACTCAGCCCATGACCTCGGCTAGAATTAGCGCCTTGGTCTGATGTCCAAAGGGCGGGGGCTCACACTCCCTGGTGGGTATTATGTGCGCTTTTACTTGACTGGACAACTCCACCTGGCTGAACATGTCCTTGGCGGGTAGGGAGGTAATACGTGCGCTTTCCCTTGATTGGACGTTCCCATCTGGCCGAACACGTCCTGGTGGTATCTGGACTCCGTTATCTCTGGTCAGCCTGACATGTCCTGGTATCTGTGCTCCGTTATTGGGACTATTTGGCCGTGTTTCACCAGTCAGCCGTATTTCACCGGTTTTGTTTTTAAGTGCTTTCTCCCTGGGGGAAGGGGTAGGTTCAATCTAAGTTCACTACCTATATATCGGGGATGGCTATTCTATGGGGGTGAAGCCAGTACTGACCAAATTGGCCCTTACAGGTGAAGCTTGTTCATTTTATTCAAATCTTTACTTCCTCTTCCCCGCCCCGCCCCCCACTGACCTCTACATCACTGACAGTAGTATGTTAAAGTCTTCAACATTGATGGTGATTTGTGTATTTCTCCTTTAATTCTCTTAGCTTTTATGACGGTGTGAGTCTGCGCAACTTCAGAATCTTTATTTATGTCTAGTGAATTGAACCTCTTCTAATGTAGTTGTCTTTCATAATGCCTTTTGTTTTAAAATGTGTGAAATCAAGAGGCACTTAGGTGACTCAGTCAGTTAAGCATCCAACTCTTGGTTTCAGCTCAGGTGTTGATCTCACATTTTTGAGTTCAAGCCCCATGTTGGGCTCCATCCTGGGCATGGAGCCTATATTTTTGTTTTGTTTTGTTTTTTTAATGTGAAAATAAACAATTTTGGTTAATATATATTTGCCTGGTGTATCATTTTTATTTTTGAGATTCAGTCTTTCTGGTTTATTTTTTAAAGCTTTTATTTATTTATGTGTCAGAGAGAGAGCGCGCAAGCAGGCAGAGCAGCAGGCAGAGGCAGAAAGAGAGAAGCAGGCTCCCTGCTGAGCAAAGAACCCAACTTGGGATCCCAGGACCCTGGGATCATGACCTGAGCTGAAGGCATCAGCTTGACCAACTGAGCCACACAGGTGTCCCATCAGTCTTTCTGGTTTTGTTTTGGTTTTTTTAAAGATTTTATTTATTTATTAGAGAGAGCCCAAGCAGGGGGAGCGCCAGAGGGACAGGGAGAAGCAGGTCCCCACTGAACAGAGAGCCCAGCGTGAAGCTAGATCCCAGGACTCTGGGATCATGACCTCAACCAAAGGCAGATGTGTAACTGACTGAGCCACCCAGATGCTCTTGTTTTGGTTTTAAATGCATCTCATGAAAGAGCATAGAGCTGGAATTCATCTTAATCTAACATGTCAATCTTTGTTTTTAAACTGTAGAGTTTAATCCATTTACTTGTATATTAATTGTGATTATTGATATCAATATTTTCTACTGTCTTGCATTGTGCTTTTTACTTTACCTGCTTTTTTTTTGTTTCTTTTCTCTGCTTATTATATATTTTCCTTACTTTTGGAATAATTGAGAGTTTGGGGGGTTTTGTTCCATTTTTTTCTTCTAGACTGTGAGTTAAACCTGTGAGTCCATTCACTTAGTGGTCACCCTAGTATCTTTATCAGGCACACTTAAAGTCAAAAGCTAATCAACATCTCTATTTTGTTCTGCAAGAATACAAGTAGCGTAAAACTGCAGTCATCTCCCTCCAAATTTATGTGGTTTTTTATTCAGTATTAGGATTCTAGCTTGCTTTTCCTTCTCACAAATTAGACTGTTATTACCATTTTATATGATCAAGGTTCATTTACTTTACATGTTGCGTCCCCCAATAATGGGTCCATGGTCAAAGGAGCGAGACTAATACAGAGTGAAGGTCAAGCAAAGCTTTATTTCACGCCAAGCATCAAGAATCAAACCGACCGCCAAACAGACCGTCGGGGCCACCCCTTACAGAGAGGACGACCCCTCTCTGCCTTACAGACTAGCTTTTAAGGGCAAAGGCCATGTGGTTGGGCCTGGCCACGCACAGGTGGCCAATGAAATTGTAATACACAGAGAAAGCTGCACAGTCATGCTAGGTCACACATAAGTGACCAATTGAATTACAATTTGCCCTATAGTAGACATTTGAACTAGCCTTTTACCTTGGTCAGAATTGGCGCCTAAAAGGCGCCCAGAGGGCAGGGCCCACACTCCTTGGTAGCTAGGGAGACAGTATGTGTGCTCTACTGATTGGATGTCTCCACCTGACCCAACTCATCCCTGCCTTTGGGCTGTTATCTCCAGCTGACCTGACCCACCCTTGTATTTGGGCTTCATTCATTACCTGGGACTGGTTTCCCGGACTTGCTTTTAAGTAAGTTCCCCTGGGGGGGCAGGGTCAATTTAAGTTTTACTGCATAAACAACAAAATGGCTGTTCAACTGAGGTAGGGCCACTATGGCTAAATAGGCCCTTACATACCCATTTGATTATTGTTCACTCTACTTTTTTAACATTTCTGTTGCACAAACTCGGAATTTATTTTAGTGATCCTTTGATGGGTAAACTCTCTCAAGTTTTTACTTAAAAATGTCTTTATTTTATCCTTTTAAATTTTTAAGCTTTTCATAGGGAAATTTCAAGCACACATAAGAATAGAACAGTATAGTGAATCCTTATGTTGTCAACACTCAGCTTTGACATTTATCAATATTTTACCAATTTTGGATCATCATAGCCTGACTGTTTAATACACTGTCCACATATGGCCATTTAAATTTAAATTTAAATTCTTTTTTTTTTTAAGATTTTTTTTTTTTAATTTGACAGACAGAGATCACAAGTAGGAGAGATGCAGGCAGAGAGAGAGAGAGGAGGAAGCAGGTTCCCTGCTGAAGCAGAGAGCCCGATGCGGGACTCGATCCCAGGATCCCGGGATCATGACCTGAGCTGAAAGCAGAGGCTTTAACCCACTGAGCCACCCAGGCGCCCCTAAATTTAAATTCTAACACTGGCTTCATTTCAAGCGCTCAACAGCCTTATGTGAGTGGTGGCTCCTGTACTATTGAGGTAATAGTGCTGGGATAGTGCTAGTAGCCTGTCCACCTGCTTCTTTTTTTTTTTTTTTCTGGAGGGTTTTTTAAAATAACACATTGTAGATATCACGTCCTTTCATCAGTAAATACTTAAGTATGAATCTGTAGCTGGTACATACCACCATAGCATTTTCTCACCTGGCAGACTCCAGAGTTCCCTGATTGTCTCCAGAATATCTTTTTACAGTTGGTTTGCTCAAGTCAGGATCCTATCAGAGCTCCCACATTGTTTTTTGAGGTATAGATCTCTTAAGTACCTGTTTCATCTCCCTTTTTCCTTTTTTTGTTAATCAACTAATTGGAGATACTAAGTCATTTGTCTTTAAAGTGTTCTGCATTGTAGGTTTGGCTGTTTGCTGCTTCTTGGTGTTTAACTTTTTTATCTCTGTATTTCCTGAAAGTCTTTAGAAACTTGGCTAGATTTAGGCTTAACAGGAAGTTTTTAGCATTATCACAGTACTGAGCCACTCAGGTGTCCCTTCATGATGTCATTTTAACAGGTCCCTCAGTCCTTCCTCTTTCCTCTTTTTATAAACTGCTAATGTGAAAGGATTTGTCAGGGGGTTTTTTTTGGAAAAAATACTTCACAGATGGTACTGTTTCTTCTTACATCATATCAGAACTTCCGTGATCAGATACCTTCATATCTTGAAAGATGAAAGGCCAAGGAATAGGTCCAGATCAAAGAAGAGTAAAGAACCATGGTTTGAGGGCATGGTCCTGTATGGGAAATTTACAAAGTGATTGCTATAAAGGACATTATTGGGCCAGTTAGTGAAATGCTGCATATGGAGTGTTAAATCCATATTAAATAGTCCTGATTTTGCTCATTGTGGTTACATTGGAGAATATCCAAGTTCCAGCGTCACTCTGAAGTACAGAGGAGAAAAGGGTCATGACATCTGCTGTTTTCCCTCGAACAGACTTTCCTTAACATTCTTGCTGAAACAGAGAGGGAACGCAGGGGTAGAGAGAGAAAGAAAACTTTAATGGTGAAGAGTCTGTGGAAGTTCATGTTCACACGATTATTTGCTTTCAGTTTGAAAGTTTTTTCAGAATTAAAAGTCAGAAATAAACATCCCCATTTACTTTTCACCTAATAACTTAGTAGCTGTTGGTGGTCATTGCCATGATCCATTAATGTACTAGTGCTTTAGAATGGTGACTTTCTGACTCTAGCGTTTTCTTTATGATAAACGAAGCTTCTTATAAAGCTTGTACAATTCTTCTGTAAAGAACTTCACCTCATTACAGCAGTTTGGAAATCATAAAAATATTTTTCACAAAAGAGAGAGGGATATATGCTTGATTCTTTCCTTTCGGAATTTTCAGAATTAGGAGTTGATAGCCTGGCCCCCTCCAACACTGACCAGTAGGGTTTTTTTTTTTTTTTAATATCATTATGAACTCATTATTTTGTTTTAGATTTGATGATTTCAACATATTGCAGTCATTTTGTAAACTGTTCCATCTTAAGCCAAGGAGAGCTGGTTTTTTTTTTTTTTTTTTAATTTCCCCCTTTGTCTTTTTGATACAACCCTGTTAGCCTTTGTTGGGTTTCTTGGTTTCTGCTATATGATGTTTCAGACTCACCTTGAACATTTCCTGTTCTACACTGGACTCAGCTGTTTCTCAAATGAGCCCCCTTGTTTCTTTCCTGGGCAAATGACATTTAGAGGCATGGTGGTTTTAGGAAGGCACATTGCTTCTCACAGTGCCTTTTGACTCTAGACATTTTTAGTAGTTCAGTCTAGAAAAAAAGTGTAAAAGCTAAAAATAAATCCTATATTCCTGATTCCTACTTGTTCTAGGAGAGGAAAGTAAAATCCTAACAGGGAAGTGTACTGTGGGTTTGTGTGTGTGTGTATGTGTCTGTGTTCCTTCTGAAGCTAGTATGTGGAAGCTTCTAGGGTGTAAGTGTTGAATATCTGTCCAACCCAGACTCTGGTGGCTTCTTTCTTCTCTAGGTCTGCTTGCTTAGAACCCTGTCTGGTAAGGAGGGAGACACACAGGAGGAAGAATGGCTGCAGGATTTCTGACAACCAGGTCACAGGTATACAGGAAATTATTCTCTTTCCAAAAAACATTGCTGTTCCCAAAGGAGACATCTCTTGCCCCTGACCTACAATTTCAACTGAGCTGGCCTCAGTCTTCCCCACTTCTCTGGGCCTCTCAATGAGATAAAGAATGCAGTAGGAAAGACTTCTATTGCTACATCATTTGTTAATTTTTTTTTTCCCAAGATCTTCCTCTAAGTTGAGTATTGGTTCCATATTCTGCTGGGTGCTGTGCAGGACAAGAGAGATTTTTCACTAGGAAAATCATTCATTTTCCAAGTATTTTTCTCATCCTGCCGTACAGTCAATCTGTACTCAATCTTGGCTAAGACTGGGTAAGACTAGTAGTGGGAAGAGCAGGTCAACTATATATTAGACAGGATGCTTAAAGCATGAGTCTAGATGAGATGATCCAGGCAGGGAGAGCGAAAGAGGAGAGTTCTAAGAACTGAGCCTTGAGTCTCAGTTAATGAGATACTGGGAGGCCTCTGAAGCACCTGCAGGCCTGCTGTGTGCTAGTCTCTTTCCCCAGTGCTGGCAGCCTCTCCACCATTCTTTTCCTACATTGTTAGAGATGAGCCTTGCCTGAGCCACAATGCATGTGATGTTTCAGGATTCAGTGACCTTTGAGGAGGTGGCAGTGGACTTCTCCCAAGAGGAGTGGGCGCTGTTGGACCCTGCTCAGAAAACCCTGTACAGAGACGTGATGCTGGAGAACTACAGGAACCTGGCCTCCGTGGGTAAGACTGGCCTCATTCCTTCATTCTCTCATTTCTTCATGAAGCAAATGGTCCTTCCTCACATACCATGTTCTAGGATATGTGAAAAGAATGACAATACATGGTAAAGACAAAAAGAATAGCTTCTGCCCTTATGGGGCAGTCTCATGGCTTTCCATAAAAACACACTGATTTCATTTTCATTATTATTGTAAAATTTAGGTGATTTGCAGTATGTCTCTGCTCTTAGACTTGGATTTCGAGGGTTAGTTCCCTGTGGATAGGGCATATGTAGGTGTCTGTTTTGTGGGCCTTGTAAAAGAGCTCAGATCTGATTCTTTGGTCACTCCTGAAGTTTTACTTGTCTATCTTCAGAATCCCTTAATATCAAAGTATTGGAATCAGTTTTGTGGACAGATTTCTTGTGTCCTTCACAGTTCCCCACCTCATGTGTCTTTCTCCGTGAGCAGGATATCCTCTCTGCAAACACAGTCTGATCACGGAGGTGGAGCAGGAAGTGCTGGGGACAGAGGAGGGGGCAATTCTCCAAGGGGCCTTTACAGGTGAGCCCCAAGCAGAAAGGAGTCATTGTGTGGAGGAGACTTGGTGGGGGATGGTCCATTTGGGCCTGTCAGTTTGTGGAAGAACCAAGCCATTATGTGAGCTTTCCGTCTTTCACCACCTTGCCTTTCATTCACGTTTTCATGTGGTCTCAGAGAAAAAGCTGTTTTAATTCCTCTTTAAATTTGACATTTCCTTGAATACTTTTTGTTCCATTTTCCCTACTTTGCTTTCCAGATAATACACTCTCCTATTATTCCAAACCTCCAGAATCCTTTCTAAATGAAATACTTCCCATTTCCATTGCTTATTCTTATCATTAGCATCTTTTCCCAGAGCCAACTTCCTAGAACAGGTCCTCTGGTCACAGGTTATATCTTCTCTTTCACATTTCCATTCCATATTTAGTGTTCCTGAAAACAATTCATAGGTTGCCCACCTCCTTTTTTCTGTTATCCTTACTTTTTATCCCAATAGTTTCAAAATTTTTCAATTTCAGATTGGGATATTCAACTGAAATCAAAAGATGGGATTCCTCTGAAGAATGCTTCTGGGGGAAAAACTTGCAATAGCATAAAAATGGTAAGATTCACCAGGAATGATTTCTGATTATTTTTAAAGTAGGAGAAGTCTTTGATGCTATTGAGTTAAAGCACCAGCTTCCAAATGAGGCGAGACAGTGAGGCAGGTAGCATTCACTCACCAGAAAGCTGTCTCAGAAACATCTTCCTGAATCTCATAAAATTAGAGAAATCTCTAAACCAAGCTCAATATTTGCTGCCCCACAGAGAATACCAAAAGGTAAACATTTATTTAAATGTGATTCCATTGTTAAGTATTTAATACATGGTTAATTCATTCTTCACTCATTATTGGCAAAATTCTGTATATAGGATGCCCTTTGTTAAGAATGATGGAGTCCTGGGTTAGAGCATTCAGTTGATTCAACTTGAACTAATAGGGGAAAAAAAAATCACATACATGCACTGAAAATAGTAAAAATGTCAGTCATAATCATGTACTTCCTATATATGGCAGAATCCACACAGAAGAGAATTCCCATGAGTGTAAAGAAAGTGAGAAAGTCTTTAGTTACCACTTACTTGTTCTGCAGGTACCAACTCAACCTGGCAAGAAACCCTTGGAATTTGATCATTGTGGAAAATTCTTCAGAAAGAACTATCACTTTATATGTACAAGATATTGTGAGGGAGAGAAATGCTTCAATTATAAAGAATATGGGAAGGACCTTGGCCACCCCTCAACTCTTAGCAGTCATGTAAGTACTCACAGTGGAGAGAAAACTTGTGAGTTTAATAATTGCGGCAAAGCTTTCCATCAAGAGGCATCCCTTAGGAAATGCTTAAGGACTCTTACAAGAGAGAAATCTCATCCGTGTAATCAGTGTCTTAGGTCCTTCAGCTTACACCCTTCCTTTTCAGTACATGTGCAAATACCTACTGGAGAGGAATTCTGTGAATGCCATGATCATGGAGAACGAGCCTCCCTTGGTGTCCACAAAACAATGTATACCATGGAGGAAAGCTCAGAATGTAAGGAGCACGGAAAAGCGTTCACCAGCAACTCGTCCCTTCAGAAATGTGTGAGACCTCGTGCCAGAGAGAAGCCTTATGAATGTGGTGACTGTGGGAAAGCCTTCATTTTTCAGTCTTCCCTTAAAAAGCATGTGAGATCTCACACGGGAGAGAAACCGTATGAGTGTAATCACTGCGGAAAATCCTTCAGCCAGAGCTCTCATCTTAATGTGCACAAAAGGACTCACACTGGAGAGAAACCCTATGACTGTAAGGAATGTGGCAAGGCTTTCACTGTTCCTTCATCCCTTCAGAAGCATATGAGAACCCACACTGGAGAGAAACCCTACGAATGCAGTGACTGTGGGAAAGCCTTCATTGATCAGTCATCCCTTAAGAAACACACTCGGTCTCACACTGGAGAGAAACCTTACGAGTGTAGTCAGTGTGGAAAATCCTTCAGTACAGGCTCTTACCTCATCGTGCACAAGAGAACTCATACTGGAGAGAAAACCTATGAGTGTAAAGAATGTGGGAAGGCCTTTAGGAATTCCTCGTGCCTAAGGGTACACGTGAGAACTCACACAGGAGAGAAGCCCTATCAATGCATTCAGTGTGGAAAGGCATTCAGCACCAGCACTAACCTTATAATGCACAAGCGAATACATGCTGGGCAGAAAGTATGAGTGAAATGACTACAGGAAAGCCTTTGTTGGGCCTTTACCCCTCATTCCTCATTTTAGAACTCACACAAGAGAGCAGCCCTGCTGTGACCAATGTAGAAAGTCCAGGCACAACTCTTGACTTACGCTGTACTGAGAACAATCTTACGAATGTTATCGTTCTGTGATTGTCTTTATCAGTGAGTGTCTCATCCTGAAAGTGTGACAGCTTGTTAACTGATGAGAATTAAAGGTTATATGGCACTCTAAATGCTCCCTAGTCTATACCACAAAATTTTGATAAATAATGTTTTCACCATAATTTAGTACTAAATGTGGTCCAATCCTCATCAAGATGTCTTGGACCTGTAGGTTATTTAGAAATGGATTTTCAGTGTGCAGACTCTGCATATTTTAGTTATTTTTGGTAGATTTCTAATTTAATTGGATTATACACAGATGCATGGTCTTTATGATATAGATTCTGTATGACATTATTTAAAACAAAATTATTGGAGACTTGCTGTGTGGCCCAATGTGTCGGATACAGCGAGTATCCCCAGATCCATTTCTCCTTCCCTTTCCTATAGTAACAAAACTATAGTTATATTCAAGTTGACAGTGTGAACAATTTTTTAAGGAACTCTCTCAACTTACTTTGCTGCTTTGAGCGCCCATAAGCTCTTGGTTCTGGTCAGTGAGAAATAGGTAGAGGTCACTACTCGTGGGTTCTAAAGAAGCTGTGGCAATGGGAGTATCTCAGTTGGCATCTTCTCTTCAACATTTGCCCTGTGTCTCATCTCTTTTTCTTTCCTAGAAAATAGACCAAGAGGATGATAGTCAGAGGCTACTGATTATACCACAGGGATATACAGTATCATTTGGCTGTACCAACCTCAGGTTGCTTATTTCTGGGCTTCATCTAACACAAGAAAAATAAACTAACTGATGTAAACCACTCTGGAGGGAGCTTCTGTTTCAAGGGATTTCAGTTAACTGAGAATATCTCCTATGTGGTCAAGTCTTAGGAATCTTTTAAATATGGTTGGAAGCAATGCCTATTCTGTAATTATTCAGTATGATCAGTGTGTCTGATGTATGAATCTTTTGTTTTTAAAATTTTTATTATTACAAACCTCTCCTCATTTGTCCTTTATTGAGAGATGTATGTTAAATGTGTCACTATTACTGGGGGTAGTCAGATTGTGGTTTTTTTTATTTTATTTTTACTTTTTTTTTTTTTTAAAGATTTTATTTATTTATTTGACAGAGAGAGATCACAAGTAGGCAGAGAGGCAGGCAGAGAGAGAGGAGGAAGCAGGCTCCCTGCTGAGCAGAGAGCCCGATGCGGGACTGGATCCCAGGACCCTGAGATCATGACCTGAGCCGAAGGCAGCAGCTTAACCCACTGAGCCACCCAGGCGCCCTGTTTTTTTTTTTTTTTAATTCTGTCTTACTTTTAGGCACTATAGCTAGATGCATACAAATGTGGTCATTTTATATTTCTTTTTTTAAGATTTTATTGTTAGTTATTAGAGAGCACGCACAGGAGGGTGAGGGGCAGAGGGAAAAGCAGGGTCTCTGCTGAGCTGGGAGCCCAATGTGGGGCTCAATCCTGGAATCATGACCTGAATCTTAGGCAGATGCTTAACAGACTGAGCCACCCAGGTGCCCCTCATTTTATATTTCTGATAAATTGTCCTTTCATTCTTTTTTTTTTTAAGGTTTATTTGTTTATTAGAGAGAGAGAAAGCATGAACAGTGGGGAGAGGGGGAAGCAGACTCTCCACTGAGCAGGGAACCTGATGTGGGGCTCGATCCCAGAACCCCAGGATCCCAGAATCCCATTGGGATCATGACCTAAGCCGAAGGCAGACACTTAACCAACTGAGCCACCCAGGGACCCTTGTCCTTTCATTCTTATATTCTCCCCACTTTGCTCCCCTAATAATGTTTTAATTCACTTGGTATAAATGCAAACAATTGACTTAGCTGATAACATTTTCTCCTTACCAGTATGTGAGGACAACCAGAAACGACTTACCTCTCCTCAGCACTGTGGAGTAGTAGTCCCTGCAACACCAAGGGGGATCTCCTCAGCCACTATATCTCCTGTGGGGGCCAAAGAGATCAGGAGGTCCTCAGCAGCCATCACATATGTCCCTGTTATTCCTCACTTTGCTTCTGTTGTGATTTGTTCCCCTGCCTACCTGGTGGGAGATGAGATCCATGTTTCATGAAAAAGGGAAAAGGGTAAGAACATTTTTCCCTGCTCCCCTTAAAAAATGTCGGGAGGTTTCTCAACTCAAACCCGTTTGTAAATCTCCTGGTCAATGTACATGGGCTCTCAAGTGCCACTGCCTATCAACATGTAAGAGCATCTTCTTGAAAACCGAATGTTATAAAATTGGGATTCCCCCATATTGCTCTCTTGGAGAGAGATTCCAGTCCCTCTGAGGTTGAAAGGCACAGTCTAGAAAGGGAGGTCACTGCGCATAGCAAAGGTCCACTCAATACCATCAGGAGCTTATAGGTGAATACGTAAAGAAAAAAAAAAAAAATAGGGAAAGGTGAGAGACCAGAAGAAAAAAGGTATAGCAGCAGGGGCTCTATGTGACTACAAGTAATCCCTCCCTTCCCAAAGAACAGGAACTTTAAGTCTTCTGTACCAAGCAACTGTCAGGTCTATAAACATAATGTTAGTCTTCAATTGCTTACTCATTTAAAAATGATAACAAAAAATAAACCCATAGATACAGGGGAGAAAACAAAAGGTAAAGTAAATTATGTACATTTCCAACATTTAATATAGATATGTATATATGTAAATTATAAATATACACTACACACGACTAAACTAAAACAAAGATCCATAATTTGAATCAATTGAAAACTTAGTTATATATTAAGGTTTATATGTTAAAAACTTACATAAGTTTTATATATAACTATATATGCAACAAATAAAATTTATATATTAAAGAATTTACATATTACAAAGATAAAAGGGTCACCAAGGCTTTTGCACCTCCAAAATTTAAGTTCTAAATTAAATATAACATTGCTAAAATACACTAATTGACAGGGCTTCATAAATTGTTATCAATACTAGGGCTTAAATTATAGCTATACTTGGGGACCCCACTAAATTTAAACATTTCTCCTATAATCAAAAAAATAATTAAAATAGAAGAAAATAGGTGTACCCCACTGTAATTGTAGTAATGTCTAAATTTCCCATAAGTATTGTAACCATCACCCTAAATTATCCCATCTTAATCATCAAGGCCCTGACAACCATGAAAAATAAATTTAAATTAAGGTCTTTGGCTTTATTCCTTGACAAAATGATTCTATGGATACTTGGTTAAAAAAATTAATATGGCTCAGTAGGTGTAAAAACTGGCTTTCAGGATTTAAAACTTATTATTCGGGGTGGATGGGTGGCTCAGTTGGCTAAGCGAGTGCCTTCAGCTCAGGTCATGATCCTGGGGTACTGGGATCCAGTCCCACATTGGGCTCCCAGCTTGGCGGGGAGTCTGCTTCTTCCTGACCTTCTCCCCTCTCATGATCTCTCTCTCAAATAAAATCTTAAAAAAAATAAAACTTATTATATAAGCATAATAAAGAGGTACTTATCTCTACTGCTTCTCCACTTAATAATTCCATTTTGGCTATCTCAAAAATTTAGGATAAATAGCTATATCTTATCTTTTGGTATTAACCAAGTAAAGAGCAGTTGAGAGTTCCTGGACTATGCAAATGGAACTGCCAGCCATATGTGACGAAGCACTGGAATGTTACTGCTTTCCATCTCTTATTTTATAAAAAAAAAAAAAAAAACAAATGGACCAAAGATCAACCAAAGACAAAACTGCAAAATTCCCAGAAGAAAGCATAGGAGGAAAGCTTCTTGACATTGAATTTGGCAATGGTTTCTTAGATGTGATACCAAAAACACTTGCAATCAAAGAAAAAAATAGATAAATTGTAGTTTATCAAAATTAAGATCTTTTGTACTTAAGAGGTCCATCATCAACATTTAAATACTTTTGTACTCCAAAGAACACATCAAGAAAGTGAAACACAACCCATGGAGTGGTAGAAAATATTTTCAATTCATATATGCAAAAAGAAACCTCCATGCAGAATATATAAATAACTCTTACTAAACAATGAAAAGACAAATAATTCAGTTTTAGAAGAGACAAGAGATTTGAAGAGACATTTCTCCAAGGACATAACAAATAGCAACAAATACATGAAAAGTTACCACTAGTCATCAACATCACTGGTAGAAAAATGACCCAAATCACAAGGAGATACCACTTCTTTTTTTTTTTAAGATTTTATTTATTTATCAGAGAGAGGGGGGAGAGAGCGAGCACAGGCAGATAGAATGGCAGGCAGAGGCAGAGGGAGAAGCAGGCTCCCTGCTGAGCAAGGAGCCGATGCGGGACTCGATCCCAGGACGCTGGGATCATGACCTGAGCCAAAGGCAGTTGCTTAACCAACTGAGCCACCCAGGCGTCCCAGGAGATACCACTTCTTACCATTTAGAATGGCTAATAAAAAAAAATTAACAAATGACATTGGGAAATAGCTCATATACCTCATATACTGATGGGTAAAGTATAAAATGGTGCAGCCACTTTGGAAAACAGTCTGATAGTACTTCAAAATGTCAAATATATGATTACTATTTGACCCAGCAATTCCAGTCCTAGGTAGATACCTATTAATTAATTTCGTGTGTCAGCTAGACTGTGTCATGAAATACCTAGATATCTCATTAATGTCATTTTTGGTAGTGCCTGTTGGCATGTTCCAGGAGTTTCACATTTAAATCAATAGACTAAGCATAGCATATCACCCTCCCCAACATGGACAGATATCATCCAATACGATTTAGGGCCTGAATGGACGAAAAAGCAGAGGACAACTGTATTCTCTTTTTCTGTCTGATTGTTGAACTGGGATAGTGATCTTCTCCTGCTCTTGGTATTCCTCTTCTTGGGCTTTGAGACAGGGACTGAAATCTACATTGTGGGCAGTCTGGCTCTGGAGTGTTTGAAAGGTACCACCTACTTTCATAGTTCTCGTAGATTGAGAGATTTCTCAGCTCTCATAGTTATGTAAGTAGTTCCTTATATAAAAAGTCATGTTGTATGTGTATAAGTACGTATAAAGTATGTTGTGTCCATTGTATGTGTGTATATATAATAGATCCTTCTGAACTCACCATAAATTTCAGGGCTATATGTTCTATTTCTCTGGGGAATTCTAATACAATACCCAGGATAAATTAAAATATGTCTGCAGACACACAAAAATATGTGAATGTTCAGAGCAGCAGTACTCATAATACCCACAAAGTGTAAACAACCTAAATGTGCATCAATTGATAAATATATTAATAACATGTAGTATATCCATACAAAGGAATATCATTCAGCAATTAAAAATGATGCATACTACAACACATATGAACCTTGAAAACATGCTAAGTGAAAAGAAGCTATCAGCAAAGGATTTTATGATTTCATTTACATGAAATGTCCAGAAAAGGCAAATCTTTAGAGTGAGAAAATACATTCATGGTAATCTACTCACTAAGAGAGGAAGAAAATGGGATGATAGCCAAAGGAATGATTCTTTTGGAGTGACAAAAAAGTTCTAAAATTGTGCTAGTTGCACAACTCTGGAATTTAATTTAAAAAAAAACATTGAATGTTTAAGTTTCAAATGCACAAATTGTAGGTTATGTGAATTATAGGTCAATAAAGCTATTCAAAAAAAAAACAAAAAAAATCATGGCATAGCTGTATCATTAAAAGCATAAAAAAAAGTCTTATCTCTGAAGCACCTAGAGCAGTAAGTTGCAACATATATTAGCAGCTCTTATATTTTTACCACTAAATATTCATATAGTAATTTATTTAATTGAGATGGAATTTCACATGACTAGGTCAAGAAAAGTTTACTGGTAAGTGGTACCACAACTGGCCATGTTTTCTGTAGAAAATAAAATAACCAGATCCACTACCCCACACCACATGGTGAAATCAACTCCACGAGGATTAAAAATTCAAGTGTCTTTAATAGGGGCACCTGGGAAGCTCAGTCGGTTAAGCGGCTTCCTTCAGCTCCCATGATACCAGGGTCCTGGGATTGAGCCCAGCAGGGGCTCCCTACTCAGCTTGGAACCTGCTTCTCCCTCACCCTCCGTCCTTCTCCCTGTTCCTTCTCTCCCTCTCTCGCTCACTCAAATAAATAAATCTTTAAAAAAATGTCTTTAATAAATGTGAGAAACAAATTCAGTATATAGTTTGGACATTTAAAGGCAAGAAACAAATTATTTTGGGGCCTCTGGGAGGCTCAGTCGGTTAGACAGCTGCCTTCAGCTCCTGTCCTGGTCTCAGGGTCCTGGGATTGAGCCCCATCTCAGGCTCCCTGTTCACTGCGGAGTCTGCTTCTCCCCACTCATTGTCTCTCTCTCTCTCTCTCTCAAATCTTAAAATATTTTTTAAAAAATAGATTTGGCTACATACATTTAGTATTCTGTACAGCAACACATGAAACAACCTAGCAAAATAGTTATAGATGTATAAGACATTTGATAATGCACATGAACAACTCAATAAAATGTCATTAAGATCAGGGCTTAAACATCTTTATTAACTCCGTAAAGGTCATCCACTGAAAATCACAGCAACCACAGAGAACATGATTACTGGAGAAACTTCAGATATATTCCTGAGAAGTGAAGAATGTCCGGTATCAATTGTATTTAAAAATAAATAAATAAAAAGAATTATTATGGCGGGGAGGAACACATTTGCAGAAAATGCCATTACATTGAAAATCTAAAGGAATCACTTACTGGAGTTTAGCATGGTGCTCAAAGACCTAAAGAAGGGACTGACTGGAGGAGCTAGACCGCTTTAAGGATTGGCAAGAACGTTAGATAGGGGAGAATCCTTGTAAAGTGTCCAGGAACAAGGGGAGGGGAAGCAGTTCTCCCGAGCTTATTGTGGGGTCGACGCCCCGCACACTCGCCCTTTCAGCGTAAATACTAAGCAGTGCAGACAGGCACTGGGTCTATTCGGCCCTGCAGCCCCGCCCATGGTGCGGGTCCTAACTTCCGCCTAGTCTCTGGATCCCATTCTGTCCCCGCCCCGGGGCCTCGCCCAGCCCTGCCCACCCACACCCAGGCGGGAGGAAACCAGCGCTCTCCCGCCTGAGGTGGTCCGACCAGGCTGATGGCCGCCCGCGGGGGCCCGCCCCTTCCGACCTCAGGCGGGAAGCGGAAGTGAGATCACGCAGGCGCCGGGGTCTTTTCCGCCGCTGGTCTGGTTTCGCTTTGGCTGTGAGTGCGCGCCTGCCAGCGTCTGGAAGCTAACACGAGGGAGAGGGAAGGGCCTGGGGGGCTGGAAGGTGGCATTTAAAGGACAAGTGTCTCGGGCCTCCCAGGTGCCTGCTTAAAGAGACCTGGCCCGTGGAGAGCCTGGCGGGCTCAGTGAGTGGAGCGAGCCACTCGATCTTGGGGTGGTGAGTTCAGGCCTTACCTTGGGTGTAGGGATGACAAACAAGAGGGCCTCGGGAGTAGCTTCTCAGGAAATAGAAGGGCGCTTCTGGGGGGTCGGTTCATACACTGCTTCCCTCTTCAGGAGCCTGCGAAGCAACTTTTGTTACTTTTCTGCAGGGGGAAAAGAGCTTCATCCGCCGAGTTGGTAGATTCTGGCGGTGTCCTCGCGTCCTCACGGACCACGCGGTTCCGGCGCACTCGGGTGAGCACTGTGGGGGGGCAGGTGGTTCCCATGAGCCTGTTTCCCTCTTGGATGCAAAGGAATGTTTTATCTGACGGTTTGACTTTATTTTTTGCGCGTTCTTTGCTTCTGATGCATTACGTTCACGTAGGAAGTTAATATACTTTCTCTTTTTTTTAAGATTTTATTTATTTGATAGAAATCACTAGTAGGCAGAGAGGCAGGCAGGCGGGGGGAGAGGGAAGCTTCTCTGCCTACTTGTGATCTCTCTCTCAAAGAAATAATCTTTTTTTAGAAAGTTAGGCATAAAATATAGACAGTTAAAAAACAAACATAAAGGAAGTCTGTGGCAAAATGAAGAAACATAAAGGCAAATTAAATAGAAAACGGAACAGATACAAAATATGAAATGGCGGTTGTCTGAAAAGACACACAAAATGCACACATGTTGAGCAAAGTGTGGCATGGACTTGCCCCTCTGTCAAGGCAAGGGGAAGCACACATCTGTTTGATCGGAGGTTCCAACCAACGCCTGTGGGAGCTTCAGCACTTTAACATGTTCTGAGTTATTTTGTAAAAACTTTGGCATTCCTTTTCTAATCTTTTTAGGTTAAATATGGAAGAGCTAATGATTCTCTTTTTCTCCATTGTCTTGCCCAGAAACCAACAGAATTTATGTGGGGTGTGTATATAGAACACCCTTTTTTTCCCCCATCTGTTTATTTTCCCATGTCACTTATGAATTGATAAGTCAGTTATTACTTTATTGTCTATCTTCTACGATAGGAATGTTGGATCTTTTATGTCTGGGGCATTTTCTCTATATGTAACTGTTCTCATGAGTATCTGCCACAGACATAACTTACTATTTACTGAACAGAAGAAAGGAATAAATCCTCAGTAAGAATTGAAATAAACAAGCTTCAAGCTTCCCATCCAAGGAGGCAAGCTCAGTGGTATTGACAGAAATGATTTTTTTTTCCTTTATATACTCAGCCACAGCCTCGACCAGTGCTGTCCAGTAAAAGTATGTGTAGACCATGAACATAATTATTTTCAGTATCTACAATGAACAAAAATGAAAAAGCTAATATTATTTTGAAGAATATTTTACTTCTTTATTATATAAAGTAGTTACTGCAGTATGCAGTCAGTACCAAAAATTTAGATGCTTTGCATTATTTTCTTCATTCAAAGTTAAAAATTCATTGGACACTAAATTTTAACAGATATGTTTTATTTGTGTTTAGATCCTTACAGTTGAATGAATAGATTCACACTTAAAATCTTTTTTAAGGGACACCTGGGTGGCTCAGTGGATTAAGGCCTCTGCCTGCGGCTCAGATCATGATCTCCGGGTCCTGGGATTGAGCCCTGCATCAGGCTCTCTGCTGAGCAGAGAGCCTGCTTCCTCCTCTCTCTCTGCCTGCCTCTCTGACTACGTGTGACCGCTCTCTCTCTCTCTCTCTCTGTCAAATAAATAAATATCTTTAAAAAAAAATTTTTTTTAAGAAAAGGTGGGGAAGGATGCTTGGCTGGCTCAGTGGGTAGAGCATGCAATTCTTGATCTCAGGGTTGTGAGTTTGAGCCCCATGTTGGGTGTAGAGATGACTTAAAAATAAAATCGTTAAAAGAAACAGATTCAGATACACAAATTTTTCCACATATGTGTGAGCTCAAAACTCTAGTGAGACATCTGATATGTAACAGTCCTCAGTTATTGGCAGTTGATATTAATAATCTCTTGTACACCGTCCTGTTATAGTAGCTTTCATGCATGTCATCTGCACAGAAAAAGTAATTGATCCTGTTAAATTGTTACTAATCAATATTTTTGATTGATTTATTGATTAATATGAACCCCACTTCAAATAACCTGATCTCCAGAGAGATGGAGAAGGCCCTGTCCACTTATCATTCTTGATCTGCTCTGAAATAATCTTGGTTCATATAGTGCAGCATTCCAGCAGATTTCACCCTCAGCTTTGCAGGATGATGGCCTAGAATATGTCCCATAATAAGTCCTTGTTGATGCCCTTTTTCAGAGACACTGCTTTAGGTTCTGCCTGCACAATACAGAGTCCTGAGGTCGGAACCTGAGCCACCGAGGTGCCCCTGGACAAGAGCTTTTAGACTTGTATTAAGTTTATGTGTTAGAGGCTTCACTGAAGCCAGGAATGAAGTGTATCAACCATGAGTGAGTTATCAACAGAGAGAAGAGTGTTTAGCACTGTTTTCTGAAAGGTATATGCAAAACAAACTCCAAAGCCAAAGGAGATATAAGACCAAAGAAGGCAAACAAGTGTAGTTTGATGAGAAATGGTTTATTAAGGAGACTCACAGACAGAAGTATGGCTTAGGTAGCCACAAGACAGAAAGATCTCCACAACCCTATGACTCTTAAGATGTGTTATTATATAGCCTTAGAGGCTGGGAGTACATGCTGGGGTACCACACAAGAGAGGAATGTTTCAGAATGAATGTGTGCCACAGTCCTATCTCTCGGCTTAGGTCATGATCCTGGAGTCCTGGGATCGAGTCCCACATCGCGCTGCCTGCTCAGTGGGAAGTCTGCTTCTCCCTCTGAATCTCTCCCCTCCCATGCTGTCTCTCTTTCTCTCTCAAATAAATAAATAAAATCTTTTTAAATAAATAATAAAATCTCTTGTCCAGTTTTCTTCTTGCAGCAAACTCCTGAGAAAAGAGATGCCTGTAAGCACTGATGAATTTATAAACCAAGGAATGCACACTTTGAGTCTCGTCATATAAGCACCTGCCATTTATGAAATGCAGATACTGGGTTTATTTGGTATTCTCTCATTCTGATAGGCTGTACTTTGTGAGAAAATTCAACAGGGCTCAGAGTGACTCTTCCTTTAGGAAGCTGTGGAAACAGGTCTACCTATAAGGAAATACATGTATCTGGTAGATGTAGCATGTCATTTTTATTGAAGGATCAACTTTTTTCTTACCTAAGAAGAACCTTTTAAACATTCAGTCTTCATCTTTTCTGCTTCTATCCTTGTTTCAAGAAAGAACAACATGTCCTTAGAAGGAAAACCTAGGAGAAAAGAAAGAAGACTGAATACCAGAGATGACTGTAATTGCCACATTTACCTGACTGGAATTCATTCCATTCTAGCTTGAAATTCCCGAATATCTCTCTGCATTCAAGTTAATCCACGTGAACAGACACTGTTGCCATACAGTGCCACAGTGATTCTCACTCAGCTGTAGTCAGAGAAGGGCATCATGAGCGATACTGCCCTTGAAGAGAATCATGTTGTTTAATTTCAGAGTCGTTTTTTTCACCAACTTCCTAACATCATTACTAAATTGTTGGGGCACCTAGGTGGCTTAGTGGGTTAAGCCTCTGCCTTTGGCCCATCAGCCTCTCTGCCCAGCAGGGAGCCTGCTTCCCCCATCTCTCTGCCTGCCTCTCTGCCTACTTGTGACCTCTCAGTCAGCCTCTCTCGCTCTCTCTCGCTCGCTCTCTCTGTTAAATAAATAAATAAATAAAAATCTTTTAAAAAAATAAATAGTTGACATAGCCAAACTCTTCAAATCCATTGTACTGGTTTTTGGCCTGTTTAATTTTTTTTTTTAATTTTATTTATTTGCCAGAGAGAGAGAGAGAGAGTACACACAAGCAGGCAGAGAGGCAGGCAGAGGCAGCGACGAGAGAAGCAGGCTCCCCACCGAGCAAGGAGCCCGATGTGGGACTCGATCCCAGGACCCTGGAATCATGACCTGAGCCGAAGGCAGTGGCTTAACCAACTGAGCCACCCAGGCGTCCCTGGCATGTTTAATTTTGTAACAGATTCAAATGAACCTCACTATTTTTAACTCCTTTAACCTACATGTATTTTGATAATTTCTTATATTTGTTATTCTCTCATACTTTCAAACAAAGTGCAGCGTAAAACCAAATACTCAGTAATTTGGCAGAATATTTTGAGAAAAAAAACATGCAATAGGATAGAAACACTGAAATTTTATAAAGTGGTATTTTATAAAGTTTATATTGAAAGTTTATAAAGTATTTTTTTATTTCCCATACTTGGAAAAGATTGAGCTTTTCCTTAGCTAGAATATTAGCATGAGTGATAGATATTTGAGATAAGGGACATTTTCCAAAGATAAAGCAATTTTTCTTGTGAGATATTCTCAGTGTGATGAATTTGGGGATATACTAAATCTACCTCGAAACTTGTCACTTCACAATTCCAACAAGATTCATTCCCACATATATAAATGGATGTTGAGTTTTGAAAACAATTCCCTGAAACAGGGACGCCTAGGTGGCTCAGTCGGTTAAACATCAGCCTTCTACTCAGGTCATGATCCCAGAGTTCTGGGATTGAGTCCCACATTGGCGTCCTTGCTCGGCAGGGAGCCTGCTTCTCCCTGTGCCTGCTGTTCACCCCACTCGTGCGTGCTTGCTCTCTTTCACAAATGAAATCATTAAAAAAAAAAAAAAATTGAAATTCCATGAAACAAAAGGAATCCCTCTAGGATTTTAAAAGATGGCCCACTGTGCTGGCAGAAGGAATCTGTTATCCCAGCTGGAAAGAAACGAACAGGGCAGGAGGTATATAAATGCACTGGAAATGGTATGAATCCTAATCAGCACTGCAATGCTATTTCTATTTTGATACAGGTAGCATCAATTTAATGACTCAGAAATTTTGAAGCATCATTCATCTATTCTCCTACAGGCAAGAATTCATGTTGAATGGGAACTCTCTGTGAGCAGTGCCAGAAAGACTTGAGTGAATGCTCATACCTTTAGACACAGGAGAACTCAGAATGGAGGGACCACTTTCGAGAGTAAGGAAT
Organism: Mustela erminea; assembly: GCF_009829155.1. Classification (NCBI taxonomy): domain Eukaryota; kingdom Metazoa; phylum Chordata; class Mammalia; order Carnivora; family Mustelidae; genus Mustela; species Mustela erminea. Next base: position 7,250,534 of record NC_045614.1, read on the forward strand.
ATGGAAAAGGCTTCCTTTCTCTCTGTAAGTGGAGACAGACTTCCTGGGTTTAAACAACACGGAAAAAACCATCTGACTCCTGTGGAGAGCCATGCAGCAGGAGCAAGGAGTCACGTACTAAGCAAGGCATGAGGGGCCAGGGCTGTAGATAGTTTGCCTAAGGAATGCGAGCAGATGCAGGGAGTCACGTACTAAGCGAGGCCTGAGGAGTGGGAGGAGTGAGAGATTAACCCAAGGACTGTGAGTGCATTCGCGGGTGACGTTTGATAGATACCAGGAGTCAAGGGAAAGGCGCATGATCTGTAGAACAAAGAAAACCTATGGAGTCACGTACGTGCTCACGAGCACGATGCATGCACATAGATAGTCCTTCTGATTGGTAGTTTTGAGCACGATGCATGCACATAGATAGTCCTTCTGATTGGTAGTTTTGTTAGTCGTGGTATACTCTGATTGGATATAGTTCGCACTTGGTGGATATATACTTGGGGGTCTTAGACTGGATGGGGGGTCCCCGGCTGAAGATTGTGAATAAAGAAGTTTGCCACTCACCTCGCCTACGGGTCGTTCTTGCGGGTCGAGAGCGACAGACTCCAAATATTTTGGACTGGAAAACCAACACCCAAGAGAAAACCTTCACGTGCAGTGATGTGGGAAGGCCTTCCTTGATCAGTCTTACTTCAAAGGACAAATGACAGCTCATGATGGAGAAGAAAATCCTGTGAAAGCAAGGAAGGTGAGACACCCGTTCTTCACGAGTGCCTGAAGAAACTTCCACTGCTAACAGATTTATGAATGTGAGGAATGTGGTGAAAATATTCCTTCTTGTGCAAACCTTTACATACACATGTGAATTGACAGGAGAGAAACCTTATAAATGTCAGGGAGTGAGAAGCCTTTGTTACATCTCCCAATTTTAAGAGATATACAAGATCTGATAACTGAAGAGAGTATCTTTGTATGTAAGAATGTGGAAAGATTTCCTCATGTCTTAATCACACTGGAATAAAGTACTACCAGTGTAAGGAATGTAGGAAAGCCTATACTGCACTCTCAAAACATACGGAACATACTACAAGCTCACACTATGGAGAAGCCTTTTAAATGTGACAAACAGGAAAGCCTTTACTGCTTCTTCATGTTTTATTAATCCTCTCAGAACTCACAATGGAGAGAAACTGAGTGTAGTCTGTGTGTGGGAAATCATTTGCCAGTTTCCACTTTATCACTTACATGCATACTCACACTGGAGAGAAATACTACGATTGTTTAATAAAAGTGGGAGAGCTTTTATTGTTGCCTCAAAAGTAGCACAACCTTTAAGAATTCATACTGGAGAAAACCCTTATAAAACACTTATAAATGTAAGGAATGTGGGAAAACCTTCATTAGTTATTTTTCTCTTGGTAAACATAAAACATTGAACTCTGGAGAAGTACTTCGAATGTAAGGAATGTAGAAAACCCTTCCAAAATTATTTCTGTTTTAATAATCCCAATTGAAGGGCGCCTGGGTGGCTCAGTGGGTTAAACCTCTGCCTTTGGCTCAGGTCATGTCAGGGTCCTGGGATGGAGCCCTGCACTGGGCCCTCTGCTCAGCAGGGAGCCTGCTTGCCTGCCTCTCTGCCTACTTGTGATCTCTGTCAAATAAATAAAGTCTTTAAAAATCCCATTTGAATTCAAACTGGATTAAAACACTATGGATATAAAGAATGTGAGAGGGGCGCCTTGGTGGCTCAGTTGTTTGGGTGTCTGACTCTTGGTTTCGGCTCAAGTCGTGATCTCATGAGTCTTGGGATTGAGCCTCTCATTGGGCTCTGCACTCAGCAGGGCATCTGCTTGGGGCTTCTCTCCCCAATGCCCCCACACCCCTGCTCCTGTATGCTCTCTCAAATATTTTTAAAAACAAGAATCTTATGTCTGTTGACAGGCATTAGTCTTGTGGGTGGTTGTAAGGTCTGTTTTAAACATTTATCATTGTGTCCCAACCTTTTCTGGGGCATGATGTATCTTTGCCCTGATTGGCCTGGCCAGGCCAGTCTAGTGGCTACACCTTAAATGTTGCAGCCCGCCCAAAAGTGGGCCTACATGATTCACACTTTATTGTCCTTACTGTCTTCTACCCACCTGAATACTCTTACTGGATTGACTTGGTCTTACATTTCAAGCACAGTGCCTCAGGGCATCACTGTTCAAACTGCTCATGGAGTCCATCTACACTGAATCATACTGGCCAGGGTAGGGTATGCAAAACATGTCGTAATTTTGGAAAGAAGACCTTGTGCCCCTCTCGTCTGATCCTATCTCATGGAATCTCAGGATGATGCATGGAATGAGTGGAGAAGAGGTGAGATTACACCTTGTACCAAGAGGCAGCATGAGTACATGCCCTATGAACACACCCCTGCCAACTGGGAAGGCCTTCTATTCAAGCTGTGTATTAGGAGGGTGAGTGAGGACAATGAATGTGCTCTTCCGTTCCTATACCCAACACCACAGCCTGGCAAAACATCCTTACCATCTGGAGCTCAAGCTCCAAGGAGTCGTGGTGATGGGGTCTAGCTCTGTGCTAATCATTCAATCCATGTGCTGTGAAAACAGCCTTAGTGATACAAATTCATACAGCTCTGATGCAGAGCAGTGTTGGGTTGGTTTATGACATGTGTGGCCATCAGGGCTGCAGCTGCTTGATGACACTTTTTGAGGCTTAATGAAACCATTCTAATAATCCAAATCAAACTTCACACATGTCTTACAGCTTCGGTGGGAATTATCTGTTCACCTTTTTCTCTTGCTCTCATTCACTTTTTTACCTGGGAAGAATGCAAATCCCTGATCACTCTTCCACTGGGCCATTTGTTAGATGTGCCTTTGCAGTGTGGAATCTTGAGAGATGAGATCATCTGTCCTGTTAAGATAAAGAGCCTGCTTGCTGACTGCTTCAAATAAACCGTGTTCTGCAAGCTCAGCGTTCTTCTCCAGCACCTGGGCCCCTTGGAACCCCTGTGAGACGGGACAATGAAGCCAATTTACACATGCTGCTGCTCATGTTACTGGCTATACCATGAGTCAGTTATTGCCCTGGTCTCTAACGTCAGTCTCAGCTCCTCTGCCAACACCTGTGAGATAGTGACAGGTTCACCTAACACCTTGGAAGAAGGGAATAATCAAATCACACATTCAAGACTTTTGGAAATGGAAAGCAATTCTAATAGAGTCAAGGTTTTCTGGTAGAGGGAGAACAGTGGCGGCCAGGCTGAGTATCTGCAACGCAGTAATGAAATTTCTTCCGCAGGAGGTTTCCTCTCTGAGCAAGAGGGGAATAGTGCCCCTACTCTGCTGCTTCTTCATGAAGTTTGTAAAGTACTGTAGTTACATCAACTTGTTTTTCATTAATTTGTTAATCTTGTGCCCTTTCAATAGTCTCTTTTTACACATACTGTTTATGGAGCTTATCTATTTGAAATATTTTAAAATCCTTTGCTTTCATTTGGAACATTAGCCCATAATATGTCATTACTAATAAAAATGGATTTATGTCTCGCATGTCATTTTTTCCAGTATTTATCTCCCCCTAATTTGTAAACTGCTATATTGCCCCTATTCCATCAACCCCATATATAGGCCTTTATTTCCCCCTCATTTCTTTTTATATTGGACAAAATGGTAAACTCTTATCACTGGTTCTTTTCTTTTTTTTTTAAGATTTTATTTATTTATTTGACAGACAGAGATTAGAAGTAGGCAGAGAGGCAGCAGAGAGAGGGGAAGGGAAGCAGGCTCCCCGCTGAGCAGAGAGCCCGACTCGGGGCCTGAGATCATGACCTGAGCTGAAGGCAGAGGCTTTAACCCACCAAGCCACCCAGGCCCCCCGGTTCCTTGCTTTCAATGTAATGACATGACATTTTATAAATTTTTCATATTTTTTTCACATTTTATGGAAAAAAAAACACTGACACTGGGGATTCCTGCTTTATTCAGGAATGGTTCTAAAATTTCTCCATTAGGGGCGCCTGGGTACCTTCGGCTCAGGTCATGATCTCAGGGTCCTGGGATTGAGCCCACATCGGGCTCTCTATTCAAAAGGGAGACAGCTTCCCCCTCTCTCTCTGCCTGCCTTTCTGCCTACTTGTGATCTCTGTGTCAAATAAATAAATACTTTTTAAAGTCTACGGCCATACTACCCTGAATGCGCCCAATCTTGTCTGACGTTGGAAAATTGTTTTAAAAATGAAAAAAAAAATATGGGGTGCCTGCGTAGCTCAGTGGGTTAAGGCTCTGCCTTTGGCTCAGGTTCTGGTCTCAGGGCCCTGGGATCGAGCCCTGCATCGGGCTCTCTGCTCAGCAGGGAGCCTGCTTCCTCCTCTCTCTCTGCCTGCTTGTGATCTCTTTCTCTCTGTCAAATAAATACATAAAATCTTTTTTAAAAACATAAAAATTTAAAAAATATAAAATTACTCCATTAATCATGTTTGCTGTTGTTTTGAATGGAAAACTGTCTTTGCAGTTAATAAAGATCTTTTAAAACACTGATTTAAAAATTTTTTTTAAAGATTCCATTTATTTATTTGACAGACAGAGATCACAAGTAGGCAGAGAGGCAGGCAGAGAGGAGGAAGCAGGCTCCCCACTGAGCAGAGAGCTGGATGCGGGGCTCAATCCCAAGACCCTGGGATCATGACCTGAGCTGAAGGTGGAGGCTTTAACCCACTGAGCTACCCAGGTGCCCTGATTTTTAAATTTTTTTAAGATTTTATTTATTTGACACAAAGAGACAAAGATCAAAAGTAGGTAGAACAGCAGGCAGAGAGAAAGGGAGAAGACTCTGCTGAGCAGGGAGCCCAATGAGGGACTCAATGCCAGGACCCTGGGATCGTGACCTGAGCCCAAGGCAGACAATTAAATGACTGAGCCACCCAGGAGCCCCTAAAACACCGATTTAAAACATATTTATCAAGACTTGTTCATGGGCATCATTAAATGTTTTGTGTGCATCTACTGAATTGATAACCTATTTTGCTACATTAGTTTTTCATGTTTTACTGCACAAATCCTTTGATTTTTATGTAGGCAAAGAAGCATTTTAAAAAATCGTAACTGGATGGGTTCCTGGGTGGCACAGTTAGTTAGTTGGCCATCCAGCTCTTGGTCTCAGCTCAGGTCCTGATCTCAGGGTCATGGGTTAAGCTGAGTTGGGCTCTGCACTCAGCACAGAGTCTGCTTGGGACTCTCTCCCTCTGCTCCCCCAGCCCACGTGTGGGCTCTCTCGTAAATAAATTTTAAAAAATAAAAGTTGTATCTGCATTTCCTAACTTGCTTTAAAAAGTCCTTTGAAACTCTCAATTATATACGCATTTTATAGTTTACTTCTTAAATATAATCTATTTAAAAACACCGACGTCTTTAATCCTCATAGGATATATTTTAACATATGAGATGAGTAGTGGATCCAATCCCTCTTTCTCCCAGAAAAGATGGCCAATTGATTAAGTACCAATCATAAATTATTTTTGACCTACAGATAAAAAACTCCGACTTTATTAAATAAAGTCCTGCACTAGTATTGCATTTGCTTATGCTCTTATCCATTTTGATTATAGCAGTGTTGTAAGTCTTAATATTTTGTGGTAAATATAAGAAGGTTGGGAATGTTACATTTACCACAGTAGGTGCTCGGCTTAAGGTACTTCCATTGATGATATCATGTTTGCCTAATTCTTGTGATCGTTGCCTATTTCTATATGTTTGAGTAATCACTCTTCCAGTCTTTAGTGGCACATCAGTACAGAAAAGCCCTTCATCTGTCAGCTCAACTTAGGCTACTTAATGGTCTGCTGGCCGTGTCTGCAGGCAACTGGGCTTGTCATTTGTGTCTCTGTAATTAAACAAATGTCTTTCAGACTGTATAGACTGTTTTCATGGATAAAAACGATCTCATGTCATGTCTCTGGGGTGATGGGTTTTGCTTCTGGAATCATAGTCAAGTGGGAGGGATTGAGACCAGACCTGGCTGCTGCCAGCTCTGCATTGAGTCTGTGGTACACAATCCTGTTACCAAAGCAAATGACTTTGTCTTCACCCTGGTCAGAAGAGACATCTCTCCAGGACCTTAGTCAGTGGGGCTGACACTAGGACAAGGTACTAATTCAGGATCCAAAGATAGCAGTAGTATTTCTGGTTATGTGGATAGGTAGGGCTCATAACACATCACTTGGCAGGCATAAATGGCCTCAAACCACAACTGAAAGGGATTGGAAACAAGTCACAAGGCTAACTTAGGGTTCACCTCCATGACTCAAATTCTGCAGGCCTGCCTCAGAGAGGGGACTGAAGGGCAAGACTTCTTCTGGGTGGGCAGGATTCCTCCTATATTGTGGCTCAGTGTCTGGAGCCAGGTTGTGGGCTGCTTCAAGATCGGCAGGGAGACCAAAGTGAGCAGGCCCACCTCGAGGAACCAGTTGGACACAAGTTCCTTCTGGATTCCTTTATGGTCTAGACTTGTTGAGGGCCAATATTAAAATATTTCTCTAGGGACGCCTGGGTGGCTCAGTTGGTTGGACGACTGCCTTTGGCTCAGGTCATGATCCCGGAGTCCCGGGATCGAGTCCCGCATCGGGCTCCCAGCTCCGTGGGGAGTCTGCTTCTCCCTCTGACCTTCTCCTCGCTCATGCTCTCTCTCACTGTCTCTCTCAAATAAATAAATAAAAATCTTTAAAAAAAAATATTTCTCTAAAAACTAACAAGTCATCAATTACATTATGGAATTAAAGGATATTACCAGAAAGAAATCTCACAATCTCTTTCCACTGTCACTTTTTTATTGTGTTTAAATACATATAACAATATTAACCATTTTAAACACTTAGGTGTACAGTTCTAATCAGTTGGCATCAAGTACACTGGTTTTTGTGCAACCATTACCACTGTCCATTTCCAGATGTTTTCATATTCCCAAACAAATACTCTATCCATGAAACATTCATTGTTTTTGTTCTTTCTTCCACCAGTCATGAACTGATAAAGCAGTTTCCACCTGGGTCTTGTTGGCAGTAACAGAAAATAAAGGTGCAATTAAACAAAGATAATAAAGGAAAGGGGGGATGAAAGAAAGAGGACAGAAGGCAAAGAATGAGGCAATATATCAGATTTACCCTATGCAATATACCACATAAAAACACCTAAGCAAACTACCACTCAAATCTAGATTCCTACACACCGGAAGTTCAAAATTATGTCTCTGTGTCCAGGGTAGAATCCATTGCAATCACAAACTTTTATGAAAAATGGGGTAAATGAGAAAGTATCTCCAAGAATTCCATCAAATTATATACATAAAACAGTAGTTTTTATATGGCAAGTGCTTCAATTACAACTGTAGTACCCTTCTCGTTTCACTTATATGAAAAAAAAACACCAAAGTAAATGAATGCAAATATCAACATTTCAGAGGATGATTTTTGAGAAAACCATGCCACATTTGATGTGGTACTTCATATCTAATGTTGGACATCTGAGGAATGGCTATAGGAAATCTGACCAGGACAGAAATTTGGTGCTCTAATTAGGGAAGAAAGGTAACAATGTAGTTACTGAAGAGGTTGTTGAGAAGCAAAGACAAATAGAAGCAAGTCATAGGTGCTTTGGGAATAGAGTAAAATAAATATATCCATTATGAGAGAATAATAACCAGAAAACTTAAATTCACAATATTTGCATTTGGGGCCCATAATGTCCTCTTGGCTCTGAGGCCAGCATCCCATCATGGACCATCATCTCTCCCAGGCGGAGAACCCAGGACCCCATCACATCCTTGCTTCCCAGGCTGTCAATGAAGGAGTTCAGCATGGGTGTGACCACAGTGCATGTCACTGAGGTAATCAAGCTTCTCTGGTTAGAATGGCTCCAGCAGAACTGAGCTAGACTGCCACAGGCTTTTCCCACAGGAAAAGGAGATCACAGAGTAGTAAGACCCACAGGTGGAAAATGCTTCATGTTTCCCCATATAAAAGACATTAAGGGGGAGACAATCCGAGAGTATGAAAAGAGGATCCTGGTGAGACAGAAGTCAGCTACCATCCTTACTGGAACATATAGAGGTTACTGATGAGGGTATCAGATTGTGGGAATTAGGACTTGTGGGTTTTGAGATAACGTCACTTAAGGCCAGTGTATTATATATTGCAATATACACAATGCAGTTAAGACTACACCCATACTCAGGAGACTCATTTCATACCCCTATCTCAATCAAACACGAACATACAGGAATGTACCCATGTCAATTCTTTTTAAGTAGGCTCCACACCCTGCCTGGAGCCCGATGCAGGGATTGAATTTACAACCCTGAGATTGAGACCTGAGCTGAAATTAAGAGTTGGACATTTAACTGACTGAACCACGCAGGTGCCCCTATCCAGGTCACGTCTGATCAGAAATTATCATTAAACCTGATTGGCTGGAGTGTATTCCACTGATCCGATTAAGCTAGAAGGGAAGTGACAGTAAGCTGCTGTAGCCTCCAAGGCCACCCATGACATAACTAAAGGCTGCTCAAGTATTACAAGTATATGAATGTGTTAACTCAAAATTAAACCAGGGTTCTGATAGATTCTGTGTCTCTGCCCAAAGGCCACTTGCAAGAACTGCCAGTGGGACATCAAGTATGACAAGAGTATCAGGACCTGTCCTATTCACAAGGTTTCCCACCTCACAGCATCTGAAGTGATGTAAACAAATCAGCACGTCACATGCCAGGTGCAGCTGTTTCGGAACACAAAGGACATAACTGTTCTTCCAGGCCTTGGTGATTTGGGAACTAAGAGAACATTCTGTTATCAGCCTCACCGTGTTCTGCCCGAGGTTAAAGGTATTTTCTAACCTAGTACTAGGTGTGCTGCTCTCTTCTGAGAGCTATGAGACCAGGGTGTATAATCTCACTGTTAATTCTTAAGTCTTTCCTAACCCAGAAAGAGCAGGTATGAGAGAGAACATTTTCAGGAAATTTAGAGACCTATGTCCTCCCCCTTCACCAGCATGAGGCACTGCAGACGGACTACGAGCACTGAACTGATACACATGCTCACCATCTTCACAGTATTAGACAAGGTCAGTGTAACTAGAGGATCCAGGTGGCTTGCACAGCAGTAAGTCTAACGGTGGTAGTCCCATGTGGGGGCAGGCTGAAAACCAGGCACTAGAAACTAGACTGGACTAGCACTGCTCTCAAGGGCAGAAAGCCAGACCATTCCCACAAATGATCAGGGCAGAGTGACAAACATTCAGAATAGATCCATGAAGTCAGCCTATAAACGGGCCCCACACAGCTCTTACATTGAACTTCACTGTGTTCCTCCAACATGGTTTGTGGGGACACTGATTGCTTTCCCACATTGCTTAACTTCATAGGCATCTAACTAGTGAGTTCTTTCACATATTCAACGGGACACCTGTAGACCTTTCCACATTCCTCATATTCATAGTTTCCCTCGAATGCGGGTTGTTTTGATTTTTGAAATGCACTGGAATAAAAGACCTTGTCACTCTTATTACATAAATTAAGTCTTCAATCTCTTCTGCGTTTTAAGGTGTTAAGTCATGACTTCAATGTTAAGTTTTTCTCACATTCCTTACGTTCAAGGGGTTGCTCTCTGGTATCAATTTTTACAATTTTACAGGTTGAGGCAACAGTAAAGGCTTTTCCTTGGTGTTTACATTCATAGGGTTTATCTCCAGTGTGACTTCAAATGTGGAAGTAGTGAAGGCTTTCCCACAGTCCATTAACAGTCATAGAGTCACTCTGTACTTTGAATCCGTGTATGTTTATGAAGGTTGGAAGACCAAGTGAAGCCTTTCCCATATTCCCTACATTAATAGGGTTTCTATCCAGTGTGAATACTTAAATGTCAAATCAGGAGAGCACTAGTGAAAGCCCACAGTACTTAAGTTCACAGGATTACTCTCTAGAGTGATTTCTCAAATGGCTATTAAAATACAAGAAAGTCCTAAAGGCTTCCCCGCATTCACCACATTGAAAGGGTTTCTCTCCAGTATGAGGTCTCAAACGTTCCTTAAGATATGAGGGATTACTGAAGGCTTTCTCACATTCACCACATTCAAAGGGCTTCTCTCCACTATGAGTTCGTAGATGTTTTTTAAGGACTGAGGGCCAAACAAAAGCTTTCCCACATTCCTTACATTGATAGGGTTTCTCTCCGGTGTGAATTCTCAAATGTACACTAAGCCGTGAGGAATTAGTAAAGGCTTTCCCACACTCCTTACATTTATAGGGCTTCTCTCCAGTGTGAATTCTCAAATGTTCATTAAGAATTGAGGAACTACTGAGGGCTTTCCCACATTCCTTACATTTATAGGGCTTCTCACCACTGTGAGTTTGAACATGTTTCCGAAGGACTGACAGCCAAGCGAAGTGTTTCCCACATTCCTTACATTTATAGGGCTTCTCTCCAGTGTGAATTCTCAAATGCTCATTAAGAACTGAAGAACGACTGACGGCTTTTCCACATTCCTTACATTTATAGGGCTTCTCACCACTGTGAGTACGAACATGTTTACGAAGGAGTGAGGGCCACTGGAAGTGTTTCCCACATTCTTTACATCGATAGGGTTTCTCTCCAGTGTGAATTCGCAAATGCACATAAAGGCGTGAGGATGTAGTGAAGGCTTTCCTACATTCACTACATTCAAAGGGTTTTCTTCCACCATGAAGTCGAATGATACGATTATCGAGGCACTTGGAATCTGCATAAGACTTCCCACACTGTTTACCTTCATGGGGTTTGTGAGCAGCCTGTGTCTGTACATGCTCCTTTTGGCCTGCTGAGAAAACTGAAGCTTTTATAAATTGCTTCCATTCACTGAAATCTCTTCCACTGTGAGTTCTCCTATGTGCCTGAAAGTGTGAATGACTAATGAAAGTTTTCCCACAGTCACTGCATTCCAAAGTCTTATCGGCCACGCTGGTTCTCTCACACACTGCATGTGGAGTCCGCCTGTAGACTTTACCACACTGATTAAACTCAGAAAGTTTCTCTTTAGTAGAGTTTTTCTTCTGCAGATTAAGGAGTCCACTGTGATACTGATTACACTCAAAACTATTCCCTCGACTTTGAGTTCTCATGTGTGTCTTAAGGTTTAAATGTTTATTCAAGACTTTTCCACCTTGCTCACAGCCAGAGAGTTCTGCTCCATGGTGGTTCCTCTCCTGTTGATGGAAGGGATGAAAGATGATGACAGGATTTTCAGACTGATGATAAATTTCAACCTTACAATGCAAGAAACATGGTGATGATATGACTCTTAGCATTTTCATTACATAAATACAGGTCCTGTTGATTTCTTTCAAGTTAAACCAGGGAACCTGTCTGCCAAAAACTGATGCCATCTACTCTTAAGATCATTCCGTTAAAATTTCACGAAAATGTTTAAAGATTCAATCACAAGTTATATATCTGGGAATGTGTACCTGTGGCATCTAGAGAGCAACAATTTTCAAGATAGATTTGGATTATAAATGCCAAGTCGTCATATTCAGAGTATCTCCGAATTACTCTATCTTTGGTGAATGCCAATTGTCTCAAGGATCTCACACTTGCACTGAATTTTATAACAGGACCACCAATCTTTTTTGAATGTGGAATATAAGAAATATCACATATCAATCTTACTTTCTGTATTTCAATGGCTGTTTTTCCTCCAAAAAATTCCTGGTGAGATGCTGATCCTTTCGTTTGAGGCTGTGTTTCCCATTCTAAAGTAAAATAAAACACAAATTTAAATATTTGCAGGAAGAAATCATAGGCTAAACAATTTTCTTTCTCCCTTTTTTTTTTTTAAGATTTTATTTATTTGGGCACCTGGGTGGCTCAGTCAGTTAAGTGTCTGCATTTGGCTCAGGTCATCCTCCCAGAGTCCTGGGATCAAGTCCCATGTCAGGCTCTCTGCTCAGCAGGGAGCCTGCTTTCTCCTTCTCCCTCTGCCTGCAGCTCTCCCTGCTTATGCTCTCTCTCTCTGCCAAATAAATAAATAAAATCTTAAAAAAAAAGAAAGATTTTATTTATTTGACAGAGAGAGAGCGCATGCAAGAGAGAGAGAGAATACAAGCAGGGGGAATGGAAGAGGGAGAAACAGGCTTCCTGCTGGGCAGGGAGCCCTCTGTGGGGCTCGATCCCAGGACCCTGGGATTATGATATGAGCCAAAGGCAGATGCTTAATGACTGGGCCACCCAGGCACCACTAAACAATTTTAAATTAAGACTCACTTTTCTTTATTTTCATATCAAAAATGGTGAAATAACAAGAAAAAAAACACCTGTTTTTTTATGGGGAATATATGACAATAGTGTGTAGGGAGAGACTTCAGTGGCTTATTAAAAAATAATTTTCTGAAAATCAAACAAGATGTCAAACAGAAACAAAATATTATCAAGGTAATAAATTATTACCAAGTAGACATGTGAAAAATACCTGGACAAGGAGGATACACCAAAATGATAAACTTAAAGAATCAGAACAGGTCATTTGTGAGATCATAGGAATTTTAAGTAAAAGACTGAAGGAACCTGAAGATATCCCAAACATCAGAGGTAAATGGTTTCATCCCTCTGAGACCAATGTATCTTAAAATTTTACACATCAAAGTTGAAAGATGCCATCCTTCAGAATGACCAGTTAGGACTGTTAACAGCACTCACCTTGGAAAACTCCCTTCTCCACTGTCCTCAGCTCTTGTTGTTCCAACCAAGCAATCAGCTTAGGTTTCGATAGTTGATACTCTGTCCACAGGAAAAGGTACATTAACAGGAGAGGCTCATGCAAGAGAAGACAAAGCCTCCAATAAATCTAGAACTATATTTCTAATGAAAGCCATGAAATTATCCCCAAAGGACCAAAAGAGGCAAGTACTCCCCTTCTGTGACAAGAGATAAGTTATCTCTTGACACCTGAAAGCCAATTTTGAATGTATATACATATTTACAGAGCATAAAGGTACTCAAATAGGAAATTAAGATGATGAAAGATCTTCATTCTGATGGGGAAACCACTAGAGGAGTGGTCCTCAAACGCTGGAGTGCATCACAATCAGCAGGATGGCTTACTGAAACACAGAAGATGGGGCGATAACCCCAGCTTTATAATTCGGAATGTCAGAAGTGGAGTCTAAGAATGTAAATTCCAAATAGAGGGCCACATTGACAGAACACGCATTGCAGACGATAACCCTTTAGTGCAGGGACTATGTATCTCTTTTTTCCGATTATGTTCAGAGGGCATCACCAAAGCTGGAAACACAGTAAGTATATGACACACATCTGGAATGTTGGCAGACTTACCTACTGCGACCAGGTTCTGGTAGTTCTCCAGCATCACGTTTCTGTATAGGTTTCTCTGAGTAAGGTCCAGTAACAGCCACTCCTCCTGGGTGAAGTCCACTGCCACATCCTCGAAGGTCACTGCAATCTAAACCATCACACCCATGTTGGCTTGAGACAAGAAACATCTCCACCAACGTTCATGGGAGAATGAGGACGGGAGATTCAATACTTATGCAGGTCTAGGAGATTTCTCTTTATCCTCCCACGGTTCTGTGGTCCTAGGTCCTCTTCTTCCCATCTAAACTCACTCACTGCTCATCTCCACTCATATGGCTTTAATGGCACCTTTTAAGCTTATCTCAGAAAAACCAGAGTAGGAGTTCTTATTTCCCTCCATTGCAGTAGACTTCTAAGCACACTAAAGATCCTTGATAAATAGCACAGAATGACTAAATCCATTGAAAAAGATACTTACACCCTCCTTACCACGTCAGAACACATAGCAAGGTGGAAATATGTACCTGTTATCCATGAGGTTCACAGGTGATTAGTGAAATACTAAGATTATTTTCAGAGTAATCCCTTTTCTTTTTTTTTTTTTTTTTTTAAAGATTTATTTATTTATTTGACAGACAGAGATCACAAGTAGGCAGAGAGGCAGGCAGAGAGAGAGAGGAGGAAGCAGGCTCCCTGCTGAGCAGAGAACCCGATGTGGGGCTCGATCCCAGGACTCTGGGATCATGACCTGAGCCGAAAGCAGAGGCTTTAACCCACTGAGCCACCCAGGCGCCCCGAGTAATCCCTTTTCAATATGAGTGTCCACTTCCAGGGAAAATGCAACTGGGAACTCAGTCCTTGTATGGGGATTAATTTGCTTTAGGAAGCTCAGAACACAGATGTGCCTAGAAGGAATGTATCCACCTGGTGAATGTAAGTATGGTATTCTGTTGATTCATATGCTTTTTTATTACCTGTTGATAATTTTTCAGCCAGACAGCTACCATCCTTTCTGCCTCTGTTTTTTCCTTAGGCAGATAAAAAGGATCTCTAGAAAGATCTGGGAGGAAAAAAAAAGAATGCAGCATGACCAGAATCACCTACCTGAAAAATCATTCCATCCTAGTTTGAGATTTCCATATATTCCTGTACACTCAAGAAATCTCACAGAAATACACACTACTGCCATAAAATATCAGAGTAGCCCTCCCTCACCCAGAGCCATAAAAGGGACATGCTAGACATACCACCCACAGGGAAAGGGGTCATCGCCTTATTTTACAGATATGGAAACCCAGTCCCTGGGAAATCCAATTCTTTATTTGTCCAAGATAATAAAATTCATCTATGGGATTATGCAGCACCAAGTCCCAAAGCATACACACCAGGAAGCTGACTTAGGTAACAGCATTCTCTGGCCTATTTCAGCTCTTTCTAAGTGAACCGGCAGCCTGACTGCCTAGACCCAGATCCTGCCCTATACTGGGTAGGGGTGACCTTTAAGAATCATCTGAAAATGAGAATCAACAATGACTTACCATGGGTCAGATCAATGGCTGCCATCCTGGGAGAGTGATGAAATATGCCTGATGAGAAATTTGACGCCAAGATCACTTCAGTGCAACTTAAAAATGTGAGTAAATATGGCAGTCTTCATTACTCCTGGCACAATGTTACCCAGAGTATCTTTCATTCATATCAATCATCAATCCGTAAGCATTACTAATCCATTATCAAACATCATACATTAGCTCTCTCTCAGTAGAGGTATACGGGAAATTCACTAAAAATGTTATAACCTTTGGCATGAAAGTCAGTAATAGCTATTACCATTTCCTTACAACAGACATATGACAGATATCTGTCTTACTAGGAGCTGTATGTGTATCCGCTCACCTAATTGTTGTAACAACCCTTTACAGTAGATATCGTCTGCCCTATTTAATAGCTGATAAAGCTAGATTCACAGAACACTAATCACTGGTCCAATACTATCCAATTATGAAAAAAAAGAGATCCACAATTGAATGTAGACAGGATTCTCTCAAATGTTTGAGATCCTGAGGTTCTTATTCCAATATGAGCAGACGTCATTCTAGACCTGCCTTGTCCATTCTGGTAGCCAGCAGCCACATGTGCCATTGAGTAACTGATACGCAGTTAGCAAAAACAGGATTTTCGATTTTATTTATTTTTAATTAAATTTTAAATTTTAAACTTTTGGCAGGTTTATTAGAAAACTTAAATGTTTCCATAAACTTAAATACATCTTTCTCAACTGTATTTATTACGTGATCCAAACACATAAAATACATCTGATGAAAATTTTGTGTCCAGTGAATTCTGAATACTTAGTATGATGAGAAGAATTTAAAATACCTCAATTCTTATATGGGTTTCCATGCTGAAATATATTCAATAGATGGAATAAAGTATATTATTACATAAGATTTCCTTCTTTTTTGTTTATTGCAGTTACAGAAAAGCTTTAATCATATACTTGGCCTACACATTATATTTCCATTCACCAGCACTGGCCTAGAAAACTGCTGGATATTATGAAGAGGAACAAAATGAAGCGTTTAATTTGGTAACACACTTGAGCTTCGCTTCATGGAGCTGAGAGTGGCTTGGAGCCCTGCACCTCCTTTTAATTTATCTAATAGGCTTATTCCTTCCTTCTTTCCACAAATGATTAAGAAATTGTGGCCCTGGGCGCCTGGGTGGCTCAGTGGGTTAAGCCGCTGCCTTCGGCTCAGGTCATGATCTCAGGGTCCTGGGATCGAGTCCCACATCGGGCTCTCTGCTCAGCGGGGAGCCTGCTTCCCTCTCTCTTTCTCTGCCTGCCTCTCCGTCTACTTGTGATTTCTCTCTGTCAAATAAATAAATAAAATCTTTAAAAAAAAAATTGTGGCCCTGTCCTAGGCATTATGCAGAAAACGGTGAAATATACAGAAAATGTCCCAGGGCTTAATGGCCCATTATTCCCAAGGGACAAGATATTCAATTATTAATGGACACATCCATTTATTGGTGCTTCTGAAGCAAAAACTCAAATAGATGAAAAAATAAGGAGTATCCTATATACAAATACAAATGTATACACAAGTATTTTGGTTTGCTTCTTGGGTAATATGACAGAAAAAGGGAAGGCGGTTCTAAATAGGATCCAAAATTTTAAGAAAAATAATGCTGGAAGGTATTTTAGAAAACTCAATAGAGTCTCCAAGTATTCAACAGCCTCTGGAGGGTCTTGACTGAGGCTCAAAGCAATCAAAGTCTGCCCCTCGCCCTGGCAAAGGAGCAATGCCCAATCAGCCTGTCCTTCACAGTGATCTATTTTTAGGAGTCTTTCCAGAACTTCCTTATTATTATAACTTCTGTTTTTCACCAAGCTTTTATTTTATTTTATTTTTAGTTCTTTCTTAATAAGGCTTCCTTCTATCTTTTAACCTGATAGAGTTTAAAGGACAACTCCTATGTTGAACATTACTGACTCTCTTTAATAAACTGAAAAGAGAACAGCAGCCCAAATGCTATCTACAGAGTAGCAGAGTATCAATAGAGATGTGGGGGTTGATTTCATCAAGTCTTTGTCTGGAGCGAGATGCCAAGCTCCTTGAAAGACACTCAGCTGCATTATGAGTGCTATCACTCGGAAGATGTACACAGAAGCACTTGCCTTGGGAATCCAAGTGAATGCAAGGCTTAGCTGTTACCTCAGTAATGATTACAAAGACTGTGGTGAGAGACAGAGTCTTATGACTAGAGTTGCACAGAAAATGGCATGCTCGTATCAAGGTCTGATCATCACAAAGCATCAAGACAACTCTTAAAAAGGACATTTTTTGTGGCCATAGGACTGACACCACTGAATATCAAACATGAAATTTAACTGCACAGGTAAAATTACAACCACAATTAGAGTGTCTATATCAACTAGTTGTTCATGTGAAAATTAGGGCACTGATAAGGGCAGAATGAGATTTGAAAACGAATGGGGACACTGAGTCAGACCAAGATGAAAGTCACAATCTTGAATCCACAAGACACCAACTCTCCGTCATCAGGAAGTCTCCTGCCCTCTGGTTTCTGAGATGAGCCTTCCTCTGCTTAAAAATACCGAAGAACTCTCACTTGGGGCAAAAGTCTTAGAAGGAAATGCTCCTTCTCTTCAAGATCCACCCAAACCTGCTACTGCCTCTAGTTACATAATGAATTCATAGTGCAGGGTAACAGGGATACAAGTCAATGCAAGATAAAATAGCCTGTACAACAAAACAATTCCAACTAGTATGATATGTAGAAGAAACCCGAGTACCCTGTCGGGGAATAAACTGTAAGCATGCCAGACCCTTAAGTGTAGATATAACAATAAACTGGGCCAAATTCATTGACATGGGGGCACTTATAATAATGACAGTCTGGGTTTAATATATACTACCTCATGGATGCAGGGAAAGCTCTAACAGCTTACTTGCTTGGATGGTACCATAGACTCAATGTTGACCCACAGTAACAAGTTCACATGTCAGAAATTCCACCATAAAATGTGAAGGGGCAAATCCCAGAGAGATAGCAATGTGGCATTGGATTTATCCTGTGTGATACACAGCCCCATTTCCCACTCTATGTTGAGGGAACAGAAGGGTCTCCACAAGAGACCCTGTTTTCCATAGAAAACAGGTAAGTAGATGGCCTCCATCCTAGAAGCCTCTGTGGTTATTCTCCATGATAGGTGAGGTACAACTGTTGGGGCTATACGATCACTGAGTTCCCTGATTTCAGTGGGGATGATGCGAAGCCATAGAGGCAGAAATCAAGTAGGCAGCACTTAATTGCCACAGACAAAGTAAGCATGTGAACTGTCAAGAGCAGTGGGAATGAAACAGGAATCAGAGTGCTCTGGCCTGCAGAAATCACTAGCAGTGGCTAACTGAGCCCAGCCTAACTGGTCCCTTGCAATGAAACAGATATGCAGCCTGTTCTAGCAGAGCTCAACAAACCTGCTTTACCAATCCATACAGTACATTGCGGGCACAGCAGGCCAAATACTGTCTGTGCTATATAAACTCAAGTCTGTCTCTGTGGTTTCAAAGAAGCCATAGAAAATATGTAAACCGGGGGCACGTGGGTGGCTCAGTAGTTAAGCATCTGCCTTTGGCTCAGGTCATGGTCCCACGGTCCTAGGATTGAGCCCTGCATCAGGCTCCCTTGCTCGGCGGGGAGCCTGCTTCTCCTTCTGCCTGCTTCTCCCTCTGCCTGTGCTCTCTATCAAATAAATGAGTAAAATATTTTTTAAAAAATGTAAACCAATGAATATGGTTAAGTTTGTCCAAAGCTGTATTTACAGAAAAAGGTGAGAGCCAGATTTGGCCAAGGGTTCAGTTTGCCAACCTATGTACTAGAATTTGATTTGATGTCTATAACTAGAAACCTCAAGTACAGTAACCAAAACTCAGATTTGACTGACCACTGTGGAAAATCACAGCCACCTACCCAACTTCAAGACATAGGCTGTATCACAAACTTGGGACTCCTTCAGCAAAGGAAGGATCTTGCATCATCACCACTAGTCACACTATAAACCTTCCTACAGGCTCTTCATAAAAGGATGTACAGTCATTTACAAGTGACTATGCATGGGGGAAAAGGAAATATTCAGACAGTCTCTAAGAGGACAATAATTCCTGAGGATCCAAAATATCATTCTGGCACACCACCAAAGCAGAGACTTAGGAGGAGATTTTTTTTTTTTTTTAAATCTTAACCTTCAGTGAACGCAGACTGGACCCAGCTGTAGCAAGCACCCACCCTGTGTTTATTTCTTTCCCTAAAACCTAAATATATAATTGGAATTTTTGGCAACTAGCAGAATTTCCTTATCTCTGACCCACAGGGTAAGGACCATTATGGTAGGAAAAGCTGAAAGGAGTATCCTGAAATTCCCCACCACTGGACAATATAATCCAGAAACAATACCAACATTGCAGGAGGAGATACAAAGATTAATGCTTCAAAAGATTAGTTGCATCTATATCCTTCCCGTTTTCATTAATACACAAGTTATTACAGGATAACTTTACAATTTAGTCTTTAGGTAACTGATTTTTGTGAGATTAAAACTAAATTTGAGCAGTAGTTACTATGGACCATGAGGGAGATAACATACTTGATGTACATTATAACTCCTTTTTTTAAAAGACTTTATTTATTTGACACACAGAGAGAGATCACAAGTAGGCAGAGAGGCAGGCAGAGAGAGAGGGGGAAGCAGAGAGCCCAATGCAGGGCTCGATCCCAGGACCCTGGGATCATGACCTGAGCTGAAGGCAGAGGCTTTAACCCACTGAGCCACCCAGGCACCCCTCTCCTCTTTGATTTTGTCAGCAACTAGCGGCGGAACCTGGTCTGTTTTAGAGCCCCAGAAACAGGTGCTCTTGCACCCCTGAGCCCCCCGTTACATTACTACCTTGGCCTTTTCTGATACAAAGTCTACCAACCTCTATACCAGACCCAATGACCATATTACAAAATTACAAGATGAACAAAGCATTTAAACACATCATGGAAATAAAATCACGAATATCAAAAGTATGAGTTTCTCAAAAAACATGTGACTCTTCCAAGTCAGTATTCTGAAGAAACAATAGCTCTGCTTTAGCTTAAAAGCGACTAAGAGACATAAACATATATATTGTCACATATAAACCTTAACTGAGTCCTAGATCCAAAAATGTCCAAAAACATTTTGAGACAATGTATAGGATTTTATTTTCACGGAGCAGGTATCAGTTAACATTTTTAATTTTCTGGGGTGAAATCAATGTATTATCGTTTTAGTAGCAAAATGTCCTTATACTTACGAGATACATCACCGGTCTTTTTTTTTTTAACTTTTTAAAAAGGTTTTATTTATTTATTTGACAGAGAGAGCGAGCACAAGCAGGGGGAGTAGCAGGCAGAGGCAGCGGGAGAAGGAGACTCCCTGCTCTGTGGGGCTCGATCGCAGGACCCCAGGATCATGACCTGAACCGAAGACAGACGCTCAACCAACTAACTGAGCCACCCAGGCGCCAACACTACCGAGTATTTAAAGGTCACGGGCGCCTGGGTGGCTCAGTGGGTTAAGCCGCTGCCTTCGGCTCAGGTCATGATCTCAGGGTCCTGGGATCGAGTCCCACATCGGGCTCTCTGCTCAGCAGGGAACCTGCTTCCTCCTCCTCTCTCTCTCTGTCTGCCTCTCTGCCTACTTGTGATCTCTCTCTGTCAAATAAATAAATAAAATCTTAAAAAAAAAAAAAAAAAAAAAAAAAAAAAAAAAAAAAAATAAAGGTCAAGTATCACGCCTGCAATTTATTTCCTTTTTACTCTCAATACATGTCGTGATCCAGAGAGCGCAACCATGCAAAATGCGAAAATGGGCGAACCTACTTCGACCACATTCATAGCAGTAGTATTTACATTTCCTTTAGGTTAAGATCTTTGGAAACAAAAATGTCGGGAAAATACACGTCCTGTAATTGTGAAATTCAATTATTTAAAAGTGGGGTAATAAAGCCTCCATTCTTTTCTCCAGGGGTCCCCTAGTTTGAAACCTGGTGGGGATGGACGGGTTCAGGAGGGAAGGATGTTAAGGTAGGTGAAATCTGCTTCTCTGTAGTACACTTGCGGTGCACGCGTGTATCACTGGCTTCTGAAACATGCCCACTACTGACGACCGAGAAAACAAAATACCTTCCGACTAAGACACGGTGCGTCCAAAATAAAGGACGAGCGTGACAAAGCCACATTCTCTTCCGCACGAAAAGAAAACGCAAGCCCTTGTGAACCAGCTTTCCCAATGCTCACCAGTCAGGTCCCCGAGGAGGCGGGGTCTGGGTCACTCCCAACAGCTGAAATTCTTTACCTCCTTGAGAAAAGTCACAAAGGCTGCCTGCGCAGTGGATACAAAAGACCCCAGGGAAGCGGCCTCACAGCAGGTCCACAACGGCTCGGGGTGGGAACCGCCGGCCTCAATGGCGGATGCGCACCGCGCGGCTCGGCCCCTCAGCGGGCCCATCCGCGACCCTGACTAAACCCGTCCCTGCGTTCCCTCCTCCTTCACTCCCCTTCACGCCGTCCTTACCACAGCCAGCCCACAGCTCACCACTACCATCCCCAAGCGCTGAACGCGGTCCAGAGGAAGCAGCCGGAAGAGACCCCGGCGGGCGTGTGACGCCACTTCCGCTTCCTGTCGAGGGGCGGGGCTTCCACTTCAGACCGCAGAACTGTGGCTCCCTCATTCGCCGGCTGAATGGCGGGATGGGCTGCGCTAGGTTTGAGGCCGGGATGCGGCCGGGAGGACACAGCGAGGGCTGGACCCAGGTACTTGGGCGCGGCTGCGGGCGGACGGCGGGACCCGTGCGCTGAGTGGGCCGGGGTGGCGTGGGGCGAGCCCCAGCTGCAGTTTGCGCGGTGGGAGGACACCCCTGGGCAAACCCAAGGGCCTGCTCAGTGAAAGGTTTCGTGTCTCCCTCCCCGCAGTTCCTAGAGCCTGTACGGTCGTCGTTCCTTACCGATAAGCCCGAGAACCCAGCGGTCCATCCCATTTTTAGGCCTTTATTTTGAGTGTTATTGGGTGGCGTTTTTGCAGTAAATAGAGCTCTTTTTTAACACGATTGGGTGATCCCATCTATTCAGGACTTAGAGGAGGGAAGTGGAGGCGTAATGGACAAAGTATGTGAAGGAGGATAAGAAGTCCAGTCTTCCGGTTGTAAAATATGTAAGACAGGAGATGTCATGGACCCGCATATGGAATATAGTCAATGTAATATTTCACCATTCTTTGTATGGTAACAGCTGTTAACTATACTTATTGTGGTGACCATTTCATGACGTGTATATGTGTCAAATCACTGTGTGCCCCTGAAAGTAATCAATTATTGTATGTCAGTTGTTCATCAATAAAAAGAGAAACGTCCTGTTCTTGCGCATCATCAACTGTGTTTTATGCATCGACTGAATTGATAACCTCTGTTGCTGTGTTAATGTTTCATCTTTAATTGTACAAATATTTAATTGTTCTTTAACATCACCAAAAATGCCAAATTTATTAGTTTACATCAACGTTATGGATGTTAAAGAAAATAATTAATTTGTCTTACGGATGGGAAGGTGACTTATTCATTCATTCATTTCCAAACCCCATCTAGCAGTCACTAGGGTTAAAAGTGAGTCAGCTGATTGCTTGAAATCTAATGGACTTTAAGATCTTCAGTTTGTCCTGTTGAATGTTAACAGTATTGACATAAATAAATCCCTTCAGATAAATGTGAATTTATGTTTGCTGTATTCTCACATACTTGAAAACTCGTTTTCACAGTTATCACAAGCATGAGGAAAAATTTTAGTATGTTCAGTAGCAACATGCCTGTTAGCATTCATATTAAGTCTACTCTGAAAACCACATACTTGACATACAAAGAAGTTTTTATATTTGTCAAAGGGAATTTTGTAGGGACCTGGATAGCTGTCAAACATCGAACTCTTGATTTGGGCTCAGGTCCTGATCTCAGGATCATGAAATCAAGCGTGAATCTGGCTCTGCATTCGGTGGGGAGTCTCCTCGAGAGTCTCTCTCTCCTTCTCTTGCTGCCCTTCCCCGCAAAATGCCTTCTCTCAAAATAAATAAATAAAATATATTTTTAAAAGATTTTATTTATTTGACACAGATCACAAGTAGGCAGAAAGGCAGGCCAAGATGGGGGGGCCGGGGTGGGGGGAAGCAGGCTCCCTTCTGAGCAGAGAGCATGATGCACAGGGCTTGATCCCAGGACCCTGAGATCCCAGGACCTGAGCCAAAGGCAGAGGCTTAACCCACTGAGCCACCCAGGCGCCCCATATATTTTTTAGAAAAGATTATTTTGCTAAAGAGGCTGTACTATCCATGTTCTCCATTGTTAATACTTAGCACTCAGTTGATTTACATGCATGTTCATTTACCACATGGCTTTGCAAGTCTCCTGGATCATTGGTTTCATGTTTACAAAACTGACACTAATAGTATGCTCCTGGAAATGTAGGTAGCCTTCGTTGCTTGAAGATAACTCTGCATTGCACTGCTCACAGCAGTAAAAGTCACTAAATGGGTATCTTCAATGTGCTGGCTATTCTCAAAAATCAATGTTTTATTATTACAGTATTTACAAATGTAGGGATCCTCTTCATGCAGTTTGATGTGTTTAATCAGAAGCATGTTGGTAGAGAAACTTTCCTTGCATATTCAATGCATTTGAATTAGTACCTTTGTGCTTCAGCATCATATGCTGCTTTATAGCAGAAAAATATTTGCTATTGAACTCACAAAGTTCGCACTTTTTTAAAGATTTTATTTATTTATTTGACAGGCAGATCACAAGTAGGCAGAGATGCAGGCAGAGAGAGAGAGAGAGGAGGAAGCAGGCGCCGTGCTGAGCAGAGAGCCTGATGCGGGGCTTGATCCCAGGACCCTGGGATCATGACCTGAGCTGAAGGCAAAGGCTTTAACCCACAGAGCCACCCAAGCACCCCACATTTTTTTAAAGATTTTATTTATTCACTTGACAGATAGAGATCACAAGTAGGCAGAGAGGCAGGCAGAGAGAGAGAGAGGAGGAAGCAGGCTCCCTGCAGAGCAGAGAGCCCGATGTGGGGCTCGATCCTAGGACCCTGGGATCATGACCTGAGCTGAAGACAGAGACTTGAACCCACTGAGCCACCCAGGTGCCCCTATAGGACTCTCCTCTTGAGTTTGTTGGTTGCCAATTCAGATGAGTCACACCCTTCATCACAAATTTCAGTATCAGCAGATTTTTTTTTTTCCACAAAAGGCAGTTTGGTCTAGAATTCTCAGTACAGGACTGGGAACAAGGTAGTTAGAATTTCTATTTCTGGTCTTGATTACATCTGTAAATTTTGGCAAATCATTTGATGTCTCTTATCAGAGTCATCCTTTCTGTTGTCAAAATATTTTAGTCTGGTTTTCTCATAGAACAAATACTATAACTGAACAGAAAAAATTCCATTGAATTCGTCTGCAATTCTGCTTATTCCAGAGGAATGTGAGTGACAAGAATAGTGTAATGTCTTACATTTTCTTGTTTTAGGATATTCATTCATATCTTTTCAATTTCATATAATTCTTTTTTTAAAGATTTTTATTTATTTGACAGAGAGAGAGACAGCGAGAGAGGGAATACAAGCAGTGGGAGAGGGAGAAGCAGGCTTCCCGCTGAGCAAGGAGCCTGATGTGGGGCTCTACCCCCAGAACCCTGGGATCATGACCTGAGCTGAAGGCGGATGCTTAACGACTAAGCCACCCAAGAGCCCTTCAATTTGGTATAATTCTTAATACTGTAGTGAGAGGAAATGAATTACAAGGAAGCTTTCACAGATGCTAAAAAATGCCAGGACTGCAGTACTGTGACCCTCATGCTCCTGAGCACTGCCCCAGCCTAGGCGCTCTCCCTCCTGCACGCCTCACGCCCTGCCCTTCAGGCCATCTGTACAAAGGTCTAAGTGTTATGTTGATGAAGAAGTCTAGGGGTGTTTTTTTTTAAAGATTTTATTTATGAGAGAGTATGGGGAGCAGAGGGAGAGACTGGGCAGACTTCTGCCCAGCAAGGAGCCCAATGGAGGGCATGATTCCACGACCCTGAGATCACCAACCTGAGCCAAAACCAAGAGTTGGACCCTTAACCGACTGAGCCACCCAAGCACCCGCAAAAAGACTATCTTTAATTTTATTTTTTAAA